>NC_081184.1:122118962-122268913 GCF_029867415.1 Vicia villosa | reverse complement strand
GAAACTTGAAGCAAATCTACTTTCTTTAAAAGTTGATTTAAGTTGCAGCTTTTAACAGGGTCCCGATTAAGAACATCTACAAGATTAACCCCAAAGAATCTCTCTTTTATCTGTCGAAGAAGATTAGGAGTATCTTCCTTGTCACTAGAATCTGCAGTTACAGTTGGAGAGACATCAGGCTCCGAAAGTGAAGAAGTATTCACATTCATGATAGCCTTTAGGAACCCAAGAGGATCAGTTTGTTTAAGTTGTTCAAGCTCCGAAGGAATAGGCTTCGTAGGGGCAGGCGTCGAAGTTGTCTCAGGAATGGTTTTTGCGTCAAGAGTAGAAGTTCCATGAGAAACTGGTTTTTCAGGCTGAGAAATCTCTTTCATAGCATCTTTCTCCGACGCGGAATCTTCATTGTTATGTGATTGCTGGTTCACATTATCGCTGCCTGAGAACGGATGATCCTCTTCCAAATTTTTGCCTTGATGGGTAGGTGGGGATTCGTCAGTAGAGTGGCTTTCTTCGACTGGTTCACTAGGCAATATGGTAGCAATTGGCCTAACGTCTTCGAAGACTGGTGAAAGAACACGAGTTTGGTTTTGAGAGGTACCTATGTTAAACAGAGCAAAGTTATTCAAAAATAAATAAACTTTTGAAGAGTTTAGTTAGCGAAAGTTAAAGTTTGACAACTACCATAAAGTTTGTCAACATCAATGGTGAGGCCAGGATCCTTAAAACCGGAAGTAGCAGTGCCAGCATCATCCTGCAATAACAAGGTAAAGTGTCAGTACAATAATGTTAAAATCATAAGATGATATGTGGGACAAACCCAAAGTACCTTGGGTGGAATATTGTCTGGACTTGAATTATGACTTTCTACAACGAAAGCATTACTAGCAGCTTTCAAAGGAGACTCTTCAGAGGACGCTTTATCACCAGGAGAAGCAGCTTTGGAAGGACTTGCCTTTTTCCCTTTTCTCGAAGGGGTAACAGCTTTGTATTTTTTCTTCTGTCCTTGTCTAGTTTGAGGAGGGGATTTATCTTCGCCATCCGAACCAGTGGTCGAAGAAGCTTTACGCTTCGAACCCGTTGGGGGTTTCGAACTCTGGCAAGTGGAAAATGAGAAAGATGAATACTAATCATATATTGTACAAGATCGAGAGTATGAGATAAGTATATACCGTGGGCTTCTTATCAGTGACAAGGGAGTCACTCCCAGTTGGTTTATTGCTTTTAGATGTCCCAGAGTCTTTTGGGGCAGAAGCTTCCTTAATCTTCCTCCTTCGTGCAACAGCTGTAGTTGAGACTGAAATCAGTATATCAATAAAGAAAAGATAAGTCAGTCGAAAAGATTGCCTTAATCCAGACCTTCAGGTATTGGAGTCAGGACACAGACATGTTTAAGATCTATATGAAGATGTCCTTTGAAAGTATCCAAGGTATGCTTAGTCGGAACCACTCGTTCAGCGCGTTTTTTGGTACTCTCTTGAAGAATTTTGAGAGCATTCCCACACACGAACCAGACTGGGAAAGGAGGACTTAGAGCCACACCAAAATCAGCACTTGGTAGTGGGGGGAATTTTGGAGGATTGAGTTTGATAGCCACTTCGTAACGTAGTTCTGGTCGAACATACGAGGGCAATTTCAACTTAGCTAGTTTGGCGGTAAACTTTTCGCGCAAAGTGACTGCAGCCTCACGAACGGTCCGACTAAGATCATCAGGCCTATAGATAGTTTCAAAGAATTTTTGAAAAGCTTGGATTTCTTTAATATGAGTGGAAGTACCTTTTTGGAAGTTCTCCTGCACATCATTGAAAGCTGCAGTTAGTTCCTGAGCAAGGCTATCAGCATCAAAAATTTGAAAGCTATAATACTCTGTCCACCATTGATGAAAATCTGGTGTAGAGTAAAAAGAAGGTTCAAAAGGAATAGGAGAAAGATTGGTGATGTCAACGTATTTGTCGATTTTTTGTTCACATTCTTCTTCAGTCAAATACAAAGTATGGAAACACATATGGTTCCTTTTCTCATATAAGCACTTGGGTGTTATTTGAGTTAGCCCAAATTGTCTTGAGACCAAGTTCGGTTGATAGCACGTGAGGATACATTGACCCTTTGATGGTCGAAGACGGTGGGAAAACAATTTTGGAGTCAGAAAGGCTTTCCAAATTTCCATAGATTCAGTTTGTTGATCCTGAGATGTTGGTGGAAATTTTCGAGTAAACCATTCAGGACCTATTGTTCTGTGTACAAATGGGGCCATAGAAGGATCGAACTGGTCACGCCGAGCAAACATCATCGAATACGCCAGGAAATGTTCATGAAGCTTTCCCATTTCTTCTTTTGGAGTTAGGTAAGCTAACCTGGTCCCTTCTATAGTTCGATTTTTGATTGTGCTATCTTCCTCATTGACATCTCCTCGAAAAGGAAGATGAGTTTCGAATGTAGCATTAAGCCACAGTTGCAATAACCAAAAAGGACCAGCATAAAGTAAACTGCCAGATTTGAAATTCTTGGTAAGATTCGCAGCTTCACTAAGGTTTTCATAAAGAGACCCTAGAAGTAGTTGGCTGAGGTTGAGCTTTTTTCCAGCATGCAATTGATTAGCCATGCAAAGGTACCTTTTCGCAACTTGGATAGACCTTGAACAAAAGGCACATCGTGAAAGCCATAATGCTAGAAAAGCAATATGCTCTTCATCAGATACTGTCGCTTCAGTGGTGATATGATGCTTCTGGATGAATGACGTATAAGTGACTTGCGAATCGTTAAAACCAATAGTGTCATTGTCCATCTCATTGGGGTCGAAGGTTTCACCAGTTGGTCGAAGTCCTGTAATAGCGGCCACGTCGAAAAGCGTGGGGGTAACCATTCCACATGGGAGATGGAAGGTGTTGTGAGAAGCATCCAAAAAATGAACCGCTGCTACTAACATGGGTTGGTTGTATTCTAAACCCGTTCTTGACAGTTGGATCAAATCGTATATTCCTAATGTTTTCCAGAAGGATCCTTTTTGTTTCTCTACCCTTTCTAGCCAGGCATAGTACAAGTCAGGATCTTTGGCTAAAGGGATTGACCTAAACACTTTTACAGAATTGGTCATATAGTTTAACCTAATTTTGGCTAAAGCTAAAGGGGTTGCAGTTGAAGTTTCCTCTACATTAGTAGATTTGCCTAAAGGAGAACGACCGTCTTCATCTATCCTAACTTTGCTAACTATTGGTCTAGTTTTATAGTAAGCAGGGAAAAACTTATTCACGGATCGGATATTTTCACTCGGTAACGGACCCATAAAAGCAAGAGTTTTTCCAGAAAGATCAAAAGGTATGATTACCTGGGAAGCGTAGATTGCGCGTATTTCTTCAGTATTAGGGTTTGGAACGAACTCTCGTTCCCCAGAACGTGTTGTTGATTGGAGCTTCACAGCGGGTTGAAGAACATTTGAAGATGAAGCCATAAAGAAATTTTTGATTAAAAGAACAAGATTCTGAAAAGAGTGAAGATGTTTAAATTTTTTGGTGAAGAAGATGAATGAAAGGCGGTATAGAGACACAAGATCAAGTATTTAAAGGTTTAACGGAAACCTTTTTAAAATCTTTTGGGTAAAACCCGAGAGACACGTGGCGGCTGGTGATTTAATCCAACGGCGGTCAAATGAGTTAGCTTCACTCCTAGTATGTAGGAGTAATGATCAGGAAGTAAGGTTAAAACGTGGGAATGTAGGTTATGAGAAGACATCTTTGAAAATGACAAGACGTTTCGGAAACAGTGTTATCAGTGATTATGACGCTAGTCAGCAGTCTTGGAACTTTCAAGGATCATAAAATGAAAGCTTATAATGGCAAGAAACGCCTATTTCTGTTGATTCTCGAAACAGGCATTTATTGGGGGCAATTTGTTAGCTGAAGATTTCGTTTTATGTTGTTTATCCTTCGAAGGAGTTGAGAATCGAAGGAAAGATGGTTACTGATGACCATCCCTTAAAAAATGGCTACTGATGGCCATGCTTCGGAAAAATAAAGACTTCTAAGTTCGATGAAGATAAGTGAACGCTGAAAGATTAATGAAAGCATATGTCTTCGGGACTTAGACAAAATTCATAGAATATGTATTCAAGTATTACTACTTAGCGTGTTTTTTAGTAGTGTTTGTTTAATACACTGCCACGCGTCGAAGATGGACTCAGGCGGGAAGATTTGAAATTCGAAGACGGTTTCGTAACCGTTCAACAACAGATGGCTTCGCTGGAAGTTCTAATGAGAAACGTGGCAGCAGATTAGTGTAGGACCGTTAAGGTCGAAACTAGTATAAATAGGGGTCTTTATGTTAGGATTCCGTGTGTTCATTTTGTACAAATCACTCACATATTTACTCAAGTATCAAGCGTTAAGAGAAAGAGTTCGCTGAGAAAATGTACGTATGACACCACCACTTTAATACATGTGTATTATCTTCTTGTTTTTATCTTTCAGAATTACTGCATTTCGTTTACTTCTTGCCATTTACGTTTCTGCCTCTTTACTTTATCGTCATTTACTTTCGAATTACTTTCACGCTATTTACTTTCAAAGTCTTTTATATTTCTGCAGTTTAAGATTCTTTACGTTTCAATTGTCCTTTTAATTTTTATGTCATGTCACTTCGATGAAGTCACATTTATATGTAACAAAGTGATTGTCAAGACTATTTGTTTTGTTAATCGAACAACGCTTATTGAAGAAGACAAATAATGAATATGGTCAGAACAAACATTGATAACAATCTTCTTGACTATGTGTCCTAGGATCAATCTAGTCGATCCTGCAAGTAACCAAATCATATTTATTATAGTTTGGAAGACTAGCGGTTGTTTACCGGAAATCACCGTAAACAGTGTGTTAATCATACCAAAAACGCCAATGTGTTAAATGCAAGTGAGACACGCCTCATAGACTCTCACGAGCACATCGCAATGGTAATTGGAAACTAGTCCATATACAATAGTGTCTTACCACCTAGTAGTGGCCCACTTCGATTCTAGCATACCACACGCATAACAAGCGTCAATCACACAATACAATCAATTCCGTTCGTTTAACCAAAACGATGGTGTCCACAGGTTCCATGTATCATACATAATGGCATAACATTTTCAAACATGGATATACTATTCATAGTAGCAATAGGCATTCCATTCAATGCATGACATAATAATTATTAATCAATTGGTAAAGACATAAGTTCCCATACTAATTCATTGATTCACTAAGTGGGGATCCACTATTATTAAATCAAACATTCTGGTTTGGGGACCAATTTTATTAGAAAGTACACGTCGCTAGCTTTCCAACGATATAAAGTTTGCGCAATTCCGATACCCGAGCCGAAAGTTACGAATTTCTGAAGTTTGCTGATTTTTCCCTTTTAACCCAGCGTAACGGGTTACGCCAAATCCGTAACCGGTTACGGGCACGAAAAATAGCCCAGAATTGCATTTTCAGCAGTGTAACCGGTTACACAAAACCCCGTAACCGATTACACTGTATCAGAAATGAATTTTCTGCATTTTAAGGGTTCCAAACTAATTCTAACTCTAATCCAAACACTTCTAACATCCTAATATCATTCCAAAGGAGTGCATTATCAATTATTAGTAGAATTAACATGGAACACAAGTATACTATCAACATGCAATATAGTTTTATCATCAAAGAACATATATCATGCATCAAGTGTATCTCACCATAGCCCCATAACATGCAATTTCCCAATTTCTACCCAAGTTGCTATCTAGGGACTCACCTTACTAAAAAGGAGGTTGAGAGGATGATCATGCAGCCATTGAACCCTCATAGTCAAAGTTTCACTCCATCTTCATCAAACCCGTATCCACTCTTTAACACACAATCAGCATGCATGTCCCAACTTCAAACTCGTTTTTCTCCTTCAAAATAGAAGCTATAAATGCGAACCATAGGTGCAAATCGAAGAGAAATTCGTTAGCTTTCCAATGGGACCAGAATCGTTACGATCGGAGTTACGAGTTGAGAGTTATACCTGATTTAGTGGAGCTGTACCAAGTGTTGCGAAAATAGAAACTTGAAGATGAGTTCTTCCTTCCTTCTCTTTGCTTCAATGGCTATTCCTTTCTTCTTTCTCCCAAAAATCTGATTTATAAATCACTATCAATCCAAACAAGCCTTAAGTTCACATGCATAAGGTTAATTGTCTCAATTGCCCTCCAACTAAATCATATTTACACCATTGCCACTTGGTTAGTTCCTAACCAATTTCCTTCTACTCCAACTAATCTTTCTTAATGCATACTTAATCCATAATATTTTCTTAGTATTTCATAATCATGCTTGATCATAATATGGGATATTACATTCTCCCCCCCTTAAATTGAATTCGTCCTCGAATTCTTTCTGATCACCACGGAAACAACGTGTCCAAATCTATACCAACCAGGGGATGAAATGTTCCTTACATTTCTCTTCAGATAATCTCACTACTCATTCCATACGAAGAAACATAATCTGCCAAAACACCTGCGTCCCACTATGCATGGTTAGAACCTTGACTCTCAAGCAACACGTTTATCCAGATACTTCGTCCTGACATATCTGGGGAAAGATCCTTCCAGGGTCCTTGACCTTCACTGCTCTGCACTGGATCTCCAGAACTTCAAAACTCTAATAATCCACTCATGTCGGATATCCTTCGTTTCATTCTCTGGTGTGTTCACCCTCATTCAACAAACATTACTGATTCACTCAGCTCCTTGAATTACTTTCCATTTGAGAATTACCGCCACAACATCACTTTTGCGACAACACTTCAAATTATTCTCCACTCGAGTCCATACAATGTCATTAGGCGTTAGCCAAATGTCTTGGTCTCAACTTCCGGTTCCCAAGGTCTTAGGATGATTGTCCCAAATTTACCTTTACTTATACAACTGAATCTCCTTACTTTAACTCTTACTCTAGTTTAGACATAACAACTGTCACTGTAACCCGCGAAGGTGTAATCATCTTGCAACTATAGCCTTGACATTCGACAACTTCGAACAAGATTCTACTGATAAGACGCGAAATTCAACAACTGACCTGTAACCATTGTACCAGTCTTCCTGTACAATCATAGTACACAAGGCATAACCACAAAGAACTTGCGCCAACTGAATGTCCTCTCTAGCCTTCAGCATTTCGACGGTCTGATACTCAGTCCAACCCTTGTGACTTGCAAGCTAAACTGATGACCTACGAACATCGGACCACATGCCATCCACAAAAATGTATTCCCAAGCTGGTCCATTGACAGCACCTCTCGAGTTATGGTGATCCTTGAGAGACTAGAACGAACGAAACCCCGCTTCGACAATTTCCCCTAGGAAGATACTTTCATCCCAACATAAAATCCTACAAATAGTCCATTCATTCCTACCTCTGACTTATCTGATTCTTCCTTGATCCGTTGCGCTACTCTGATTCCAACAAGCCACACACCTTGAAATCCTCTGAGTCACGTTATATCCATAATTCACTTGGTTTCCATTAATACACCATAATCCCTTTTCCACAGTTGTCCAATTACAACACGTGCAAGAACTCCATATACATCCATCATCGACTACTACTCTTGAAAATTGCATACTCTCCAGAATCAAGCTTCTACTTACTCTGCCATTCCATATAGTTCATCTACCGCAACTTAGGTACACGTTTCGATCTCAGGACATTGAAGCCCAAAAATTCACTGACTTAGAGGTTCGTCCTTGTCACTGATTTCCACAGTGTACATCTGCTATGTTTTCCCCCTTCCAACAAGTCTGGTTGCTAAGTCGGTATAATAAACCCTTCAAAAACGTACTGCAGCTCATGATAACTCTAGCAGTTTTACACAACTTCTACCGAACCATACACCTTCATTCTCTTAGTGTGGTATCACCTCTGATAACTCGTGCGACTTACTGATATAACGATCCTCCCATAGCCACACTCCATTCACACAGTCATCTAACGTATGTTCCACCTCTAAATCAGACACTGAACTGACTTCCTCGGCGGCTGCATCCTTCATTGTAGTGCTTCCAACAGTCTGAGTGTAGTCACAATGCAAGAAATTGCACTTTGTACTTCGAACGTCTCTTTTATAGACTCCTTAGAAGTTCTCAAACCAAAATGTTTATGCTTTACCAAAATTAACACTTTACGAAACGAGAACGTCCCCAAGGTACAATCTGATACTAACTCACGCGATCACGATCACTCAGAGTCTCCATAAGTATAGTATTGGATCTTGATCCATTTCACCATCGTCTGCCTAGTTATTCCTCTACTATCGAGCATGACATATGGATCCTCATCCCACATTTCTTATGAGAGTCTGGACCTGCGTCTCATGAGTATCACATCAGAATTCTACCTTGAGCTTCGGATCACCCTTGTCCCACACACGTCGGAAAAAGGATGACTCACGCATCTTGTGCACGATAGCGATACTGTGGCATTATACCCGTCTGGTAGTACCAACATGGTGGTCCAACTCCGAGGCCATGTATCCAGGTAACCTACCTCAGTGGCGTATAATGATCACCACGCGTATCCTATAGTTGCAACCGACAAGTGTCTGAACAGGCCTCCAACAGGTTCATCGTTCCTCAAGTCCTCCGAATCACACTCCTCAGGATGCTAAAACCTAAGAGTGCTACACACCAAGGTTTACTTACTCGGAAAGCCAAAATGGCAAGCACGAAGATTTGAAGTTCAACTTTGGATTACTATGCAGTGCGCATACCCACTCGTCCCACGCATGCAAGAGATTCCAAGGATAATTCAGTTCAGATGGGAATACTATAGTTCCTAAAATCCGACGCAACTACAATCATCCTGCTGACGTTCCAGATAGCTCTTAGTTCCTACTCGCCTGAACGCCCAACAATTCATTACTCATCCCACTCCAAAAACTTGGGTTCACAACCTTACAGGTTTTATGAGTCCTCGTGGCGGCTCTGCCGTCATTCTACTGTCACGCACTCAGTCGATGAGTTGATCAAGTTCAACGACTCAATGAGATATCAGTAAAATCAGGCTAGCAACGCACACTTGAGAGGAGGAAAAGGAACTGCTAGTGATGTCTCATGGCTCGGCTGAGAATCGACCTGCTCTGATACCAACTGTAACATCCCATACATAACTGACTAGTATATTATGCATGAAACGTTAAAATTGATATTGAGTACATACAAAAGCTATAGTTATTGAAAGATCCATATAAAATACAACATGAAATTCTACTAAGAAGCATAATACATGAGTCTTCAATGGATCTTGCACAGCGGAATGTCATAACCAACGAGGTCTTCGAGCCAACACCACCTCCAAGTCTTTAGTCCGAACCTGCTTTTGACCAAACGCTACTAAACTGCACCTGAAAAAATATAAGTTGTTTGGGGTGAGATTACTAAATCTCAGTGAGTCCTCCTATCCTATGGGTCCACTCGGATCTACAGGGTACATGCATAAGAAACCGAATCCACCATTGATCCGGGGTTGTCCTCACATCCGATACAAATACGGAGCAAACACATGATTCGTCCACCATAGGAGTCATTATATCACAAGTACACAAACACGTATGCAGACCCATACCCATGTACGGGGAATCCAGAAGTGGTAACAACCAAACTACCAAGGCTGCACACACACCCTCGGTGGGTTCACCCATGCCTATTTGCCAAGAGACTTGCACAAGCACCCTGCAAGAGTGATTAAATGGGTTCGCACAGGCCTACATGGCTGCAAGATGACCTTGCCTAAGAGGCGACACCGTCCCATTAACCATCTGTACGCACGTGGTGTTAACGGCAAGTGCAACACGCCGTCTCGACGCATGAGCCCATCCGGGTAGGAACCTAATGATATAGCCTACTTGGCATCACTAGAGATGGTTTACCTGTTATGCGTAGGCTTACTTAGCCGCATAACGCCACCATACCGAGCATGCAAGTGTGTTAACGGCAAGTGAGTAAAACCCCGTACGGAAACTCACGAGCACACTGCAACGGTAGTTCAAGTGTGTTAATCATACCAAGAACGCCAATGTGTTAACTGCAAGTGAGACACGCCTCATAGACTCTCACGAGTACATCGCAATGGTAATTGGAAACTAGTCCATATACAATGGTGCCTTACCACCTAGTAGTGGTCCACTTCGATTCTAGCATACCACACGCATAACAAGCGTCAATCACACAATACAATCAATTCCGTTCGTTTAACCAAAACGACGGTGTCCACAAGTTCCATGTATCATACATAATGGCATAACATTTTTAAACATGGATATACTATTCATAGTAGCAATAGGCATTCCATTCAATGCATGACATAATAATTATTAATCAATTGGTAAAGACATAAGTTCCCATACTAATTCATTGATTCACTAAGTGGGGATCCACTATTATTAAATCAAACATTCTGGTTTGGGGACCAATTTTATTAGAAAGTACACGTCGCTAGCTTTCCAACGATATAAAGTTTGCGCAATTCCGATACCCGAGCCGAAAGTTACGAATTTCTGAAGTTTGCTGATTTTTCCCTTTTAACCCAGCGTAACGGGTTACGCCAAATCCGTAACCAGTTACGGGCACGAAAAATAGCCCAGAATTGCATTTTCAGCAGTGTAACCGGTTACACAAAACCCTGTAACCGATTACACTGTATCAGAAATGAATTTTCTGCATTTTATGGGTTCCAAACTAATTCTAACTCTAATCCAAACACTTCTAACATCCTAATATCATTCCAAAGGAGTGCATTATCAATTATTAGTAGAGTTAACATGGAACACAAGTATACTATCAACATGCAATATAGTTTTATCATCAAAGAACATATATCATGCATCAAGTGTATCTCACCATAGCCCCATAACATGCAATTTCCCAATTTCTACCCAAGTTGCTATCTAGGGACTCAACTTGCTAAAAAGGAGGTTGAGAGGATGATCATGCAGCCATTGAACCCTCATAGTCAAAGTTTCACTCCATCTTCATCAAACCCGTATCCACTCTTTAACACACAATCAGCATGCGTGTCCCAACTTCAAACTCGTTTTTCTCCTTCAAAACAGAAGCTATAAATGCGAACCATAGGTGCAAATCGAAGAGAAATTCGTTAGCTTTCCAATGGGACCAGAATCGTTACGATCGGAGTTACGAGTTGAGAGTTATACGTGATTTAGTGGAGCTGTACCAAGTGTTGCGAAAATAGAAACTTGAAGATGAGTTCTTCCTTCCTTCTCTTTGCTTCAATGGCTATTCCTTTCTTCTTTCTCCCAAAAATCTGATTTATGAATCACTATCAATCCAAACAAGCCTTAAGTTCACATGCATAAGGTTAATTGTCTCAATTGCCCTCCAACTAAATCATATTTACACCATTGCCACTTGGTTAGTTCCTAACCAATTTCCTTCTACTCCAACTAATCTTTCTTAATGCATACTTAATCCATAATATTTTCTTAGTATTTCATAATCATGCTTGATCATAATATGGGATATTACACGATAAATCATAAATAATTTATTATATTTATTATCAATATTGGCAAATAAAACATTCAATGTAAATTGGTAATTATTGATTAGATTTTATTAATATATTCATGTAATGTTTATTTGTAATAAAACTTCACATTCTTACAAAAAAAAAACTTTACATTAAAAAAAGTTAAAATTCAACTTTAACATTTAACATTCAAATAAAATAGAGAAACAAATGATAATTATGATGAATAATAAAAGATAATATTGATTATGATTAAAAATAAAAGAATAAAATAACTCATGCACAATGCAACTATTCTTAGTAAATTGTTTAAATAATTTAATTTAGTAACAAAATCTATGCACAAAGGCCATAAAGTGACAATTTTCTGCACAATGAAAAAGGATAACTTATAAAATTTAATTTACAGTACAATCAAAAGCTACAAAGTGATTTAATTTCTAATTCAAAAATAATGATTTAATCTTAATAAAAAAATAATGATTTAATTCAATAATAAAATGTCATTGAGATTTATCTTGTAATAATGATGTGAACGTTTAGGTTTTCAAAACTAAAACAACAGTTAATATTATTTTAATTATTGTCTATTTAAATTTGAAACACTTAATTTTTTTGGCGAATAGTCAGTCAGATGATTTGTTCAAGATTAAAAAACAAAATATAATAGATTCTTAGGAATAAACATGTATAGGCTCGTAAGTCGTAACAATAGACATACATACACCAGAAAAACATTCTCAATAACATATAAATAGAACATAGTCTTGTCTTTTATATATACATAAAACATGATATAAATCAACTGTCTAATTGCAATGATATAGCACAACAACACAAGATTGATTATTAGACAATTCTCACTAAACATATTAACTAATTAATTAAACATCCATAATATAATAGCTAATACATAATTAAACCTACCCTCCATTGATTAAGTCCATAACAACACGTTTAATGTTTCCTTCCTTCAATTATGCTAAGTCTTCCAAATTACACAGCTGACAGCACCAATAAATCAATTCCTCTTCTATGATTAATTAATCATTTACAGTAAATTAAACATAATCAAGTTTAAGAAATCAAAATTAAACATCTAAGTATCAAAATCCCTAAGAAATCAACAATATGAGTTTCAAAATTTTCAAACATTATCGATACAAAAACTATAAAACCTATCATAATCCAGGTTGAAAACAAACAATACGTGATGATAGCACTGAGGATTTGAAGATGTTGTTGAATCCGTCGGTGATTTCGCCTTTGTTTTTGAAAATAGAAGATGGAATGAAGTTTCTGTAGTTTCTTTTTGGGCTGAGTGATCAACTTAGGAAGGAGTTGTTAGCGATGATTCGTTCGCAGATTCTGTTTGAAGGAAATTCATGTTGGAGGCTTATGGAGATATATCGTTTCATTTTCGAACATGAAAAGCTGCCCTGGAATATTCATGAATGAAATTCAGATTGGTTTCATGCAGGATTTGGTTGAGGGCTTTAATATTAATGAGTCTGAATCTTGCCTCTTGGGTTTACTTTGAATGTATGGAGGCAAGAGAGAATGAATAATTTACATTGAAAATATAAAGTGGCTTTGCAATTCTCAACGTGAACACTGAGTTGTTGTCTTCATTTGAAAATTTCCAATTTCCAATTAAAAGTCCATTTAAATTAGAAAAATTGGACTTAATATATGGAAAGAAACGATTTGTTGTTATCATGGGCATAATTTTAATTGAAGGCCCAAGAAATCTTTTTACACTTATTACTACAATTAAATCTTTACAATCATAAAATTAAGTAGTTTAATTTATATATAAAAATATTTTGTCAAACTTAATTATTTTAATTTATGTATAAAATTAAGTTTAACTAAAAGTGAGAAATATAAATTTTTTTAAAACTAAATAATGAACTAAAATAAATTAATAGATGTATTTCAGATAGGGAGAGTTAAAACTTTTACTAAAAGTTAATTTTAGGAGTTGCTAATGAATTATTGAGAATTCAAATAGATTTTGTAAATTATTTTTTATTTAATTTTAAAAAAAATAATAGAATGATTTAATCAAATAGATTTTAGTATAATTATTTTTTAAAAAATTGTTAATTATAAAAAAGTTAAATAGACACTTGAATGATTATTTCAAAATGACATTGAAAGTTGGAAAGTTTTTGTTTTCCCACGAATTTTGAGAAGTTAAATAGACACTTGAATGATTATTGAGTTTCCTAAATTAATTTAAAATAAATAGATATAATTAAATAAAATGAATAGAATTATATTAATTAAAACTTTCCTTTTATAGCATAAATGAAAACAGCAGCATGCATGAGAGGCTGACAAGTGGCAAACTTGCCAAAGTTCTCATTTTGCTTTATTAGGCTATGTACAATGGTTTTATTATTCAACACTCTTCTTTTTCATTTTTTATACTACACATCATCTTCTCTTTCTTCCACCTAATAATCCAACATACATTCAATTTATACTCACTACAATGATTTTGTTTAATAAAATTCAGCATTCTATTCCACCACCATTCACAACACACTAAAAAATTTAAACATTCAAAACAACCAATAAAATTATACAAAGTATTTTGTGGACCTCACTCTTTCCACATTCAACATGTTGAAAACTTTCAACACCAATTAATACACCTCACTTTAAACACCCTATTCAACACCCTCATTGCAAGGATTCAACTATTGAATTTGTTTTTCAACACCCCCATTGTACATAACCTTATTATGTATGATTTTGATTAGTAACTTTGTGTTCCCGTTAATATTCAAAATTTGCTCCCGTTAATTTTTAAAATTTGGATCAGTAACTTAATGTTTACGATAATATTCAAAATTTTGATCATTAACTTTTTGCTCCCGTTAATATTCAATATTTTAATCAATAACTTCGTGCTCCCATTAATACTCAATATTTTGATCAGTAACTCTGTGTTCCCAGTAATATTCAATCTTTTGATCAATAAACTTCATTTTCCGTTAATATTCAATATTTTGACCAGTAACTTCATGTTCCCCTTAATATTAAATATTTTGATCAGTAACTTCTTGTTCTCGTTGATATTCAATATTTTGTTCAGTAACTTCATATTCCCGTTAAAATTCAATATTTTGATCAATAACGTCATGTCCCTGTTAATATTCATTACTTTGATCACTAACTTCGTGTTTCCGTTATTAGTAAATTCATGTTTCCGTTATTATTCAATATTTTGATCAATAATTTCATGTTTCCGTTAATATTCAATATTTTGATCAATAATTTAATATTCCCGTAAAAATAGGCACAAATCAAATATATTATTCCATATATAAAAATATCAGAATCAATTGTATAATTATTCCTATATATATAAATAATTTTGTTTTGGAATTATCTATAAAAATATTTAAATCAGTACCATATACGCGTACTATGTAATTACCCGTGTGTATCCGTATTATATTATTTTGTATTTGGATGGAGTTGACCCGCTAAAATTTTAATTTAATATTTCAATTATTTTATATTATATATAGATAAATATATATTAATCCTTGATTAACTTGTCCGGTTAAAAGTTTAAATTTTATAAATAAGAAACAAATTGTAGGATTAATAAAAAATATCATACAATATTTATGCAATGAGAAATATGAAACAAAAATAGACACAAATATGAAAACATAAATTAACAAATATGTTTTCAACAAATCTGTTAAAAACATAAACTAAATTTCAATTAATATACATTATGATAGTATATTTTAATTTGTTTGCATTATATATAAATTCGAAAGTTCGGTTTGATTCATGGACTTTTAAACAACTCTAATTAAACTCGTGCGTTTGCAAAATAATAAATCAATATTTAAAATTTCTTTCGTATATAAAAATATTTGAAACAATAGTATGATTATTCTTATATAAAAATATTTTTGTTTTGACTAATTATTTAATGGCAAAGCAAAAAATATCATATGACAAAATTAAAAAATAAATTTGTACAAAATGATATAATCATAATTGATCTGGCTTTACAATAAATTTGTCATTTGCCTTATTTTTTGATAAATTTAGAGAAAGAGATACAGTTTAATTCAAATAGCAAACTTAGAAAAAAAAGTGAATGTAAAATGTAGCTCAAACTATAATACAACTAATAAATCAAAGAAAAGTGAATAAAAAATTTAGCTTAAAAAATAATACAAATAAAAAATCAAAGAAAATGATTATTTTATGTATGTTATTTTTTAAGTTGCCCCTGCCATTGCTGTCTCAACTTGAAGAAGTTAATGCCTGAAAATCAACAGAATATTTTATGGACCTTAATTCATCAATAAACAACAATATTTGAATGCCTAAATCTACCTTACTTCATCAAGAAACTAATTAAATCATATTTGAGATAGCATAATAATCTAAGTATTCTAAATAAAGCTAATTAAAATCAACCCTTGTTGCGACATGGAGGCAGATATTGTTGATTACTCTTATGGAGTAGATTGACATTAACATAAATCTTTGAAGCAGAAACTTGATGACAAACATAATCTGTATCAAGGCATAAATTTTTTTAAATGCTTTTGTTAAACAATCTACAATATTTAAAGATGGCTCATGAGTAATAGCAAGAAGATAATGAAATAAACTGAATATACCTAGTTTACTATAAGGTGAGGTTAGGAGATTAATTGAACCTTCATACATACTGATCAAGAATACTTCTTTTGAAGCAGTCTTACTCAGCAGTTCAAAAGATCCAACTGAATACTTCTTTTGAAACGAACCTATCGCTGAAGCACAAAGGTGAATAAGAAATCAATAATAAAATAGAATCAATGCCAAAACCATCACAAATACAATCATCTAACATGTGTAACTTTAACAGATAAAAAATATAAAAAAACTAATGCTTTCGTTGTGATTCATAATACTTACAATTTGTAGTAAAGATGTTGACAAAACTGCTATAGCGACACATGTGAAACCTTTCAGGTTAACTTTTACATCAGTTACAGTACAAACACCAACACCAATAACCACAACCACCACTGAAAATTTCACTTCCCTTAAGTAGTGCTTGTTGTGCAGAATCCATTCCATAACACAAACCACAGGAATGATGCTTAATTTTGATATTTGTGAACACACATGACATTAAATTTAACTACTGAAAAGGAGAAGCGATGAAAAGTGAAGACATGAGTATCGGACTAACATTAAAATTATAGGAACTTTAATCAAGTGATAAAATGTTTTAGTTAGCAACTTTATAGATTAGATCTATATTCTATGGCTTGTCATCTAAGTAGAAAGGTCCTTAGAGACAACATATAAAGGCTCATAAGCAAATACTCCCAACAATACCGCTCTTCCCCATCACCAAATGAAATCTTACAAATACTGAAATCCATCTCATTCATTAATACACAATACCATTTTCCTGATTCTGCAGAGCAATATAGCCCTGTATTTGGATCATAATAATAGCCCAAACGGCCACTGTAATAATACCTGGACCAATATAAAATCGATGTCAGATCGAGTTTTCAACATAATTTCAATGCACATCCCAAAATTCAACACAGCAACTGCCATATCTATGGTGTGAATTATTTGAATTACATGATCTGCTATTTGTTGGTAATCTCTAAAGTTGAAAGGCCTTATAGAGTGCATCAGAGTGAACCATCTGTGGCTAAAATCAAACCAAATAGCACCAGCTTTGGGCATGTTTCTTTAAATGATTTCACTTTCTCTATGAATTCCAACAAAACTTCTTCACCTGATAGAGTTTATCTGTTAAATTATTAGTCACACTAAATGAGATTAAATAAAAGGAGACATGTTCGATGTAAACTAGCTGCGTATTTAGAGTTATGAAGGAGACATTAACCTAATGTAGTAGCTTGATATTTGTTGATGGCTGGTTCAAAATGGTATAAGGTTAGATATGAAACCTGCATAAGAATCAAACATTGTAGTTATCAATTGATATACATAATCTGATGGAACCAAAACTACATGGAAAACTTAATGTGTAAAGATAATTACATGTGGTAGTAATTGGAATTAATGAAATAGCCAATTTTTTTCAAATCCAATCCATTCCCCTGAGTATGATAAGTTAATATTGTTGAGTATGAGAAATTGGCTTTTAGAATTTCAGCCTTGAAACAATGCTAAAATAATAGAAGGGATACAAAACAGTGGCAGTTGAAACAATGCAAGGCTGAAATTCTAAAATTACCTGGTAATGGCATTGGTTCTAATGTAATTGGACATTGTAGTAAAAGTAGTTGGGAATTTGTTGATGGCTGGGTTTTTTGAGGATGGAAGCAGAAAACACCATCCCTCTCATCATTATCATCTGTAGGTGGCTCATGGAGTGCTCTGGCAGCTTTCCACATACATTGTTTTTTACTCTTCACAATGGCGGTCATCCCGTTATCCGCCGCTATATCATTTTAGGGGGTTCGACGCTAGGTGCAGCTAACCCAGATTAACAACCTAATGCTTTCGAACTTAACAGAAGAGTTAGAAAGCATTACATATTTCAGACGTAGCTGATATTTAGGTTCAATTATTGGTACGCATGGCAACATATTCTCTAGCTCCTGCATGTTGAAGACAAAAAATTAATAACATAATATGATAATCCAAATGACACATGCTCAGATCTCAATGAGAGAAACATAATATGCAGAGTGTCGTGTCTTCAGAAGATGCAAAGCTGAAAATAAGATCAACGAACTGACAAACTATTCAATCTGAGGACTGAAGTTATGCTAAAAATATTATATAAATATGAGTGTCACTAAAATATGAGTTCCTGATCAAAATACTATAGGTAATCGTTAGTGTAATCGGAAAAACCTATATCGGAACGAACCACCACCTGAAATTGAAAGCATAAACAAAATCAAAATAGTACAAAGAACCGATCAATCTCTCTCATTTCCATCCTTTCTTTTTTAAGGCCAAGCAAACTTGTGCTTCATCATCGAACCTGCATAAACCCACGTCAAAATCAGGTCACAGCTTATCCAAATAAAATTTAACAAATCATACAAAGTAATAACAAACACCGACGCATCATCAGAAACTGCATTGGTGATGGATCTTTCCTCTTCCGCGCGAGCCAACACCATGAAACCTGATACTTTAAAAACTAAATCAAAATCAAACCTTACCATCCAACCAGTTCTGCGGATGATAACAGAAGGTGGCAGGGGCGTTGCACTTCCATATCTAGCCGCAACATAAAATGTACCAATAGACCACGCGCAAATATGAAAATTTTTCAAAATTCCAAACCAAATATATTTTGGGGATTCATAGTGCTTACCTCAACAAGAGAAACAAAAGATGTTGCTAACATAGTTATAAAACAGACCTCGTTGGGCAAGCTCATTCGACAACACCTACAGCAAAGCAACCAATTAGATATTGAATCAAACAGCTTCAAAAAATGTTTTGAAAACATAACATACCCACAAAACTTCCATCAAGGACAAAATGTTTTGAAGAATTATCCACAGTCAATGGATAACTATAATCACTGAAACATCGGATTAAATCGAAGAGAGTATTACCGGAAAGTGATGGAAATATGATTAGAGAAAAAATGGTGAGATCGAAATGAAAGGTAATCGGAGAGAGATAGAGCGATCTTCACGTTCACGTTCTCCAGAATCCGGAAAAACTGCCTCGGGTAATGTATGATGTAACAACAACTAACCCATATGTTGATGGTGAGGAAGAAACAAATGTAAGAGATAGAGAGATCAACAAATAGGAGGAAGGAAGAAGAAGAGAAAAAGGAAGAAGAAGAGGGGAGTCTCTGAGAAAGACAGAAAGGATGAGAGAGATTTTGGAACGGTTGGAATACGAAGATTGAAACGTTTCCATAATTGCTGGTGTTAATGGTAGTGGATGACAAAATTGGATTGAATGAATTAAAGGGAATTGAAAATTGAAAGAAGAAAAACTTGTAACTGTCAAAGGCTGATGTGGAATATTGTGGAAAGACCATCTGATGTGGAAGGCTGTGGATTAAGAAAATGGGAGACTCTTCTTATATGATAAATTTCTTTCTATTTTTAGAAATCAAAATAACAAAACAATTATCTAACACTTCATTCAATTATTCTATTACATCCAATACCTCAAATTTAAAGATGTGTTAATATGAGATTTTTTTTTTTTGAATATCCACTTTTTTAAAATTTTTTTTCAAAAATAACCAAGTTTTCAAAAAAATTACACAAATGGCTTTTTTTTTAAAAAACAACACGTTGTCGCCAGGGGGGTGGCGACAACGTTCAGCCCAATGTGTAGTCGCCAGTGGGCCTGGCGCATTCGTTAAGAATTCAGGTGTTGTCGCCACCCCCTTGGCGACAACACCCCCCCCTTATTTTTTTTTCATTTTTTTATGTTATTTTTTCTTTTCTTTTTTTTCAATTTTTTTATATTATTTTTTTAGCTGTTTTTTTTTATTTTTTTTTTAGGTTGGAAAAATAATATCAATAAATTAAAAATTACCAAATACATTAGCCATTAATCATAATTAAAAAGGTACATTAAAATTAAAAACAACACAAAATACATTAACGATACAAATAAAATTCCTATTGAGCGCCACGTGGACCATGGTACGACCCGCATTCAGGTTGTCTAATAGGTCGTGTAGAAGGGTCACGAGTCGGTAGTGCTCCCCTATTCTTGCGACGCCCCCCTCTATTTGGTTCATCTTGTGTTTGAGTCGACGGCCCCTCAATGCATTCCGGGTCTACAAAATCTGCGAGCCGTCCCTGACCTCTAGAATTCCCGCTATAGGAAAGGCGGGTGCCCGCGGCGCCGTCAAAGCTTTGTCTAGGTGGGTTGAAATTTCTCCTAGTGGGTGCGGCCTGGAAGTTTGGATTTTGGAAGTTGGTGGTGGATTCGGTTTGGTTAAAATAGATTAGTTGTGGTGGTGTATTGAAGTTCAATGGTTGGCTGGGGTATTGTGATGTTGGTTGGTCGAATGTGTTGTATGGCGGGTATTCTTCTTGTATGCCTATGTCCGGGGTTAGTGGTGATGATCTGGAAGAACTCCCCACATGGAGGTCTTGGAAGTGTGATCTGGAAGAGCTACCCACATGGAGATCTTGGTAGTGTAGGTGGTGGGGTTGATTTTGTGGTTGAGTTTGGGATGGTTGTTAGTGGTGGTATTGTTGGGATTGTTGTTGTTGTTGTTGGTAAATAGGTGTTTGTTGGTGGATTGGTTGGTGGTGGTAATTTTGTTGTTGTTGTTGTGGTGGGTAATTTTGTTGTTGGTAATTTGGCGGTGGTTGATGATGTTGGAAATATGATGGTGGTTGTTCTCGCTGAAAATTTTGTTGTTGTTGTTGTTGTTGGAAAATATGTGGTTGTTGTTGTCCTCCAAAATATGGTTGTTGTTCTCGCGGGTCAGCCAAATAGAAAGGGGCAGACACAATCATTTCGGGATTTGTGATCGATCTGTACCAGTTGACATATTCAGGCGTTGGTTTCATTTCTTCCAGCGCCACAGGAAATTGTAAAACAATGGTGGAACGTTTAGCCCATATTTTACGCTGATCTCTAGCAAACGTCTTCCAATTTTCTACGTACCACTGTTCGCTAACCTTCGCCAGATGCCAACGTCCCAAAGAGTCAGGCTCAGGGGGGTCAGGGATACCTTGATGCATGCCGAATTGGAGCTTCACACGGTCACTTGGGTGCATCTCCACAGTGGTGAATCGTATGATGGGTGATTATGCCGTCCAAACAGCCGCCTCTTTAGGGTCGGGTACGTGGTCCAAACCCAAGTAAGGTCTCCAAATAAACTGCAACAAAAAATTATTAATTTCAAATTATATAAGATAGTTAATTTTACAAATATATTTAGAAGATGGAAATGTTTAGTGGTGTTACATCTTGGGGTCTTAATCGATCCAATAGTTGGCGGTAAAAAATGATTTTGTTTACTGGCGTATTGGTGTAGTCCATCCCGGTTGCATTAAACCTAAACACATTCAAAAATAAAAATCAATATAGTTACAATTAATAATGGAAAAAATGCACTAATTAAAATAAGATCATTAAGTTACCTTGACGCATAAGGGAAGACGTAAATGTGCGGATTTGCTGAGGCTAATACTGGCATTCTCCACCATCCCCATGTTTGTAGCAAGAATGCACATCCACTAAATGTACAACTATCCCTTTTTGCACATTTGCACAAAGAGCTATAGAGGTATGCCAACACCGCCGAACCCCAACTATACGTCTTAATTGCATCAATGTCCTCAAGTAGACACAAGTACATAAAATTAACACTATTCCCCGTGCCTTCGGGAAATAGAAACCTACCAAATAACAACATAATATACATTCTAGTTTTTTGTAGTTTACTTTCTTCGCTAGAGCCTTGATTCAACTCAAGACCTTGATAAGCTAGTTGAAGGGCAGAAAGCTTTATACCTTGGCCCCTACCTCTTTGTCGCCCCTCACCCTCTATTAAATCAACACCCAACAATTCAACGCATAGAGCGTTTGGTTGTTGGACATTTCCAAACACAGCTTTTCCATTTGTGTTGAGACCCAATAACATGTACACGTCCTCTAGAGTGACGGTACATTCACCCATTGGAAGGTGAAAAGTATGGGTCTCAGGCCTCCAACGCTCACACAATGCTAATATAAACTTCATATCAATTGAGGTACTTATTAAGTTCATTACCTTCCCAAACCCCACACGCTCAAGATAAGGCACAATCCAAGGGTCCGGAGGACTTATCGGTCCCGCACGGGTCATAAATCTCGTGATATCCTATAAAAAACGATGAACCATAAGTATTTGAATGTTTGAAATTAGTACCTTTAATTAAAAAATTTAAGTGTTTAGAACATAAATAAATTGAATTTACTCAAACTTACATAATCGACGATGTTTGCAATGGTTCCTCGATGCTCTTGACCCATTGTTAGGAGAGACATTTTTGTTGATGATGAAAACTAGTTGTTCTGATGAAAGTTGCTCTGATGATAGGTGTTTGGTGATGAAGAAAATGAACAAGTTTGGGAACCTATTTATAGCCAAAACGAAACATAATTAAATGTGTTTGGTGCAATAATCGTCTGAAACAATTAAATGTGACAAGACAAGTGCATGCGACGGTTGAACACTTAACACGAAGCAAGTCGCCACCCCCGTTGGCGACAACACTTAAAAATCAATGTTGTAGCCACCCCCGTTGGCGACAACTCTTATCTGGAACTGTACATAGTGGTTGAACAAATTGTTCCTTCACAAAATATTCAGTCACAGGTTATTGATCCTGTTGTTGATGACGAACAACAACCCGAAGATGTCATTGACGAAGAAACTGAAATAGAAGATGTCGTTGATGAGTTGGTGAACCATTCTTCCGAAGATGACGAACAAGTTCCAGCACCGAATACAATACCGGATACACATGCATATTCGCCTCCAACACATTTCACAACACTTAATTTGGGAGAGGACGAGCCGTCGTCCGATATGTTCTACAATCCATATATGAGGTCAAACGAGGAGTTAAAAGAGGGTGACACGTTTCGTTCGAAGGATGATTGTATGTTAGCTATAAAAAATTGGCACTTAGCAAATTGTGTTGATTTTAAAGATGATCGCTCAAATCTAGAGAGAGTCACTATTGTGTGCAAAAACCCGGAGTGTGGATACATGCTGAAGGCATCATTCCGAAAGAAATTTAATGCGTGGGTGATACGTTCGATATCTCAAGGCCACACTTGCGTCAACACAAATATGGCGCAAGATCATCGAAAACTCAGTCATGACATGATATGTCATACCATCATTCCTCTCGTTGAAACTGACCCATCACTGAAGGTGAAAACAATTATTTCCCATTACGTTTCTGTGTTTAAGTACAGACCTTCGTACAGAAAGGCTTGGTTAGCGAAGCGGAAAGCAATTGAAAAAGTCTACGGCAACTGGGAGGAATCATACCAACAACTTCCTCGCTACCTGGCTGCACTGCAATTGTATTCACCTGGGACTGTTACTATATTGGAGACACTGTCGGCACAATCCCAAGACGGAACCCCTCTCGAAGGTAATGGAATCTTCCATAGACTGTTCTGGGCGTTTCGACCATGCATCATCGGTTTTGGTTTTTGCAAGCCGATAATTCAAATTGATGGAACCTGGTTGTATGGGAAATACAAGGGAACATTGCTGATGGCGGTCGCGCAGGATGGAAACAGCAACATTTTTCCAATAGCCTTTGCTCTGGTAGAAGGAGAAACAGCTGCTGCTTGGAGTTTCTTTCTGAAGAATCTCCGAGCTAGAGTTGCTCCACAACCTAATCTTTGTTTGATTTCGGACAGGCACGCTTCTATTGACAGCGCTTACAATAATCCGGCAAATGGTTGGCACAACCCCCCGTCAAAGCATGTCTACTATATTAGGCATATAACACAAAATTTTATGAAAGAGATCAAAGATAAATTTTTGAAGAACCACTTGGTGAACGCGGGGTATGCCTTAAACCAACCTGGATTTCAATACTACCGCCGAGAAATAGCGTTGACAAATCCAGATGTAGGGAGGTGGATTGACAACATTGACAGAGCGAGATGGACTAGGTCATACGACGATGGGGCTAGGTGGGGCCACATGACTACAAATCTTGCGGAATCAATGAACGGGGTTTTCAAAGGCATACGAAACCTACCTGTAACTGCCTTGGTTAGTGCTACGTATTTTCGGATGGCAACTTTGTTCGCCACAAGAGGTAAGCGGTGGAATTCAGTGTTACAAACACAACAGGTATACAACGATGTATGCATGAAATATATACAACAAGAATCTGCCAAGGGTAACACTCACCGAGTGACCGAGTTCGACCGTCATGGCCACACCTTCAATGTAAAAGAAACAATTGACCACAACCAGGGGCTTCCACGACAAGAGTATCGCGTCGATATCCCAGGTCGTTGATGCGACTGTGGTCAATTTCAAGCATATCGTATGCCTTGCTCCTATGTCCTTGCAACATGTTCACATACTCACTTTGATGCATTATGTTTAGTATCAGAAATTTACAAGGTATCAACGTTGCTCAACGTATACGACAATTATTTTCCGGTGGTAGCGATGGAGGCATATTGGCCTGTGTACGAGGGGGAAACAGTTTGGCATATGCGTCGGAATAAAAGCGGTCGACCAAACAGCAGATGTATTAGAACCGAGATGGACGCCATTGAAAAAATGCAGAGGAAGTGTAGTATTTGTCGTGAGGTAGGACATAATAAGAACAAATGTCCCACTCGTGGATCTAGCTCCACAACATAGTTTCTAGTTGCAATGATATTTGTAATTTACTTTTTCAATGAAATTGACTTTTTTTATTAATTAGATTGGTTACAACACCACAACAAACAACACAACAAACAACAAGCACTAGGACTGGAAATAAATTTTTACCTAACAACACAACAACACAACAAACAACACAACAAACAAATAAAATCTAGGAAATTATAGCGGTTAAAACAATGTCGTCTGTTCCGTCCATTATTTCTTCGGTATCCTGGTCGGTTTTCACATCAACCCACCAACGGATCGTCTCTCCGGTCCAAAGCGACACCCTTGTTATAAGCCTCTGAATCCTTTTTATTTCTTCCCCGGGACTGTACTCCCCTTCTAACTGTGCCATCAGAGTCCGCTTCAGGTTGTTGAAGTCGCGGATGTTCCAAAACGTCACCGCCATAGGAGGTTTGACCGGTGAAAAAATTACATGACCATAACATCTCTTGTATTTCGGCGCCGGCACGGGACGACTGGATGATGTTCGTTCCCATGACTGCGGCCTTATACGAGACATGATCAATAATGTGAAGTGAAAATGGAAAAATTGAAGGAGAAAATAATGAAGAATGATTGCACGATGAGCTGCTATATATAGGCACAAATATTAAGTGTTGTCGCTACCCAAGGAGGCGACCGGGACAACTGGATGCAACTAAAAAAATAATATAAAAAAATAATGGAAAAAAAATTACCAAAAAAATAATATTAAAAAATAATATTGAAAAAATAGTTGAAAAAAATAATGGAGAAAGTATGGTAAATAAAATAAATAACATAAAAAAAATGAAAAAAAAATAAGGGGGGTGTTGTCGTCAGGGGGGTGGCGACAACACTTATTGGTTGAACGTAGGCGCCAGGCCCACTGGCGACATTGCTTTGGGCTTAACGTTGTCGCCACCCCCCCTGGCGACAACGTGTTGTTTTTTAAAAAAAAGCCATTTTCGTAATTATTTTGAAAACTTGGTTATTTTTGAATTTTTTTTTTAAAAAATTGGATATTCAAAAAAAAAATTCTTAATATGATTCATTGAAAAAAAAGTTTGCACTAATATATTGTAAAATTAGAAAGGCAAATACACCCTTTCATTTTAGTTGAGTACCACATCTTTAGAGGAAAAATATTTGCATGGGCACAAACATAACTAGTGGCTTTACAAACAACCAATCACAAATTTTTATTAATTAAAAAAAAAAAAATTTTAACATAACTAGTGGCTTTACAAACAGCCAATCACAAATTTTTATTAATTAAAAAACAAAAATATTTTAACATAACTAGTGGCTTTACAAACAACCAATCACAAATTTTTATTAATTAAAAAACAAAAATATTTTTTTTCTCTCCTACTTAATCACAACCACCCATGAATCCAATTAAAAAAGAATTTAAATTTTAAATAAATTTAAAATTTTATCTTTTCTTATTGGTTGTTCCTAACACTAATGATTTATGTTCCTATCCATGCAAATTTTTCTCTTTTAGAGTTAATTGATTTAAAATTTTAATTTTTGAAAAATAAAAAAAATAATATGACATTGAATATCTTATACCGGTACCAACAAAATTCAAGGTGCTTACCAATTACAAAAAGAAAATAAGGAAGATAAAATAGACAACTACACGTAAGAAAGTGCCATAATTTTGTACCCTAAACCAACTTTGTTGCGGCTGTGTTAAACGAAGAAGCTATACTCACCCTTACACTTTCGCTCTCGCGTTCATTCGGCGGCGGAGCTTCATCATCTCTCCGGCGATCCTAGATTCCGACGCCGCGTAAACAGTTTCAACCACCGGCTAAAATGACGGAAAATCGTAAAGTTCCGAAGCTTCCAGTTGAAGGAAAGCGCAACATCCTCATAACCAGTGCTCTGCCTTACGTCAACAACGTCCCTCATCTCGGCAACATCATTGGATGTCAGTTCTCTTTACTCCCTCTCTCTGTCAAATAGTGATTCATTTCCCTTCCACAATTCACTCGCATGTTCATGGATTCGTAAATTTCTTGGATTGAATTGTTTTTGTTCATTTCTCATTTTCGTAGCTTCGAAACTCACATGCATTGGTTTGATTTTGATCAGGTGTGCTTAGTGCGGATGTTTTTGCTCGGTATTGCCGGCTTAGAGGTTACAATGCTATTTACATCTGCGGTACCGATGAGTACGGTACAGCAACAGAGACTAAAGCACTGGAAGAGAATTGTTCTCCCAAAGAGATTTGTGACAAGTATTCATTCATTTCCTTTATAAGTTATTTTATTCATTTGAATTTAATTCAAGTAACATATGCTTGATTGCTTATTGTAATTTTTAAGTTATCATGCAAGCATATATTTCATGGTGTGCATGTTGTTATAATGTGGCCTTGTCATTGCTGTGGACTAGACTTGTTGATATGAGTTACTTTATTTCCTTTTTTTGTTGGTAATTTTGTGTTTTTGATCTGAGGATATTACACTTGTTGGCTACTGGGTCATTCCTTGAGCAGAATTTCTTTAATGATGATTTCTATGTGTGTGTTTGTAGATACCATGTCATTCATAAGGAGGTATATGATTGGTTTGATATAAGTTTTGATGAATTTGGGCGGACTTCTTCCCCCGAGCAAACTGAAGTTTGCCAGGCAATTTTCAAAAAGATACACGAAAACAATTGGCTCTCCGAGGATACATTACAGCAGGTGTGATGTTGTCTTTTGTTTCTCTGGCTAAAGTTTATTTGTTTAAATATTTATTGGTTATCGTTGGCATCATGCCCTCCAATTTTGTTGAAAATTAGAGTTGTTTCATGTGTCAAGGTTTCTGCACAGGGTCTTTATTATGCTTTACTTAAATGTCTATAAAATTTCAGCTTTACTGCGATACATGCAAAAAGTTCTTAGCTGATCGGCTTGTGGAGGGTACATGTCCTATTCCCGGGTGCGAGTATGATTCTGCTCGAGGAGACCAATGTGAGAAGTGTGGAAACCTTCTAAATCCGACAGAATTAAAGATTCCCAGGTGCAAGGTAGTAAACTCCCCTTTCCCTAAATTTTGGCTCTATGTTTTTGTGCTAATTAGTTGTATCAGTCAAATTTATGGAACCATTTCTGTATCATCTATGTGATTTTTGAATGATCTTAGGCTATGTTTAGGAGTTAGGGGAGGGGAAGGACTTTGGAGGAGAGGGAAAGGTCCTAACTTTGGGAACTAAAAGAAACATTTGAAGAAGGGCTTTATAGGCGTTTTAAAAATCTCCAAACGCTTTCATTCATTAGCATTTATTCTATATATTCTTGATAAAGCTTTCAATGGCAATAGTTTTATTTTTCTTGATTAGATATACACATTCATTTGTTATGCATTATTATTTACATTGCTAGATGAAATTGCATTTAAATTCTTATACTTATTTATATTTTTCTTGAAATTGCAGTTAAATTCTTATACTTGTTATCTTCACATTTTTATTTCTTTTATTATTGAGTATGTATGCTTTAAAGTTTATGAGATTTATAAAACTACATGCAATTTAGTAAATTGTACCAATGAGTGGTTTATATATTAATATTAGTTTTATAATGCCAAAAGTAAAGAATACCAATAGCAACCTGATAACTTGGAGAAGCTACATGGTATTGGTGGAGAAAAAAAGAAAGATTGAGGACATTTCCCCCCAAACAATATCAAAATTACAACGATACCTAGTATCTAAAACGAAATACCAAAATAGCAAATTAAAGGGTTATTATAAATAAACCATTTTTTTACTTTAACAACACCACTTGAGAAATGAAATACCAAAGTAGAAAATTAAAGGGCTCTCATAATTTATTTTTTTTTAAACTTTAACAACACCTCCTGAGAAGAATAGGAATTAAAGGACAGTCATAAGTTAGTAGCAATAAGACACATTGCACTATGAAATAATAATTATTGCTCTATTTTTATTTAATAGGAAAATCAACAAAACATTAAAACTAAAACTAAATTGAGGTTGATCTTTATCTCATGCTTTATGGCACGAGTAAAAAAATGTTTTATATCACAATTTTTTTTATATAAAACTTAGTTACCGAAATGCTCCAGATTTAGGCCGGAAAACTATTACACAACTACCTTAACATATTTATTTACTTTCTACATATTAAGATTAAATCTCATTTTTCTGAAGTAGACGTGTTTATTTGCCATAATCAAGTACAATTTTATAGCTGTTTGTAATTCTAGAGAAATTTTAAGTTGAGGTCTTTTGGCATATCTAACAGGTTTGTCGAAATAGTCCTCGTATTTGTGATACGGACCACTTATTTCTTGAGCTCCCTCTTTTGAAAGATAAATTGGAAAAGTACATCAACGAGATGTCTGTGGCTGGATCATGGAGTCAGAATGCTATTCAAACAACAAATTCATGGTTCAAAATGGGATTAAAGAAACGTTGTATTACCAGAGATCTGAAGTGGGGAGTTCCTGTTCCACATGAAAAATATAGTGACAAGGTAAGTTTTCCTTTGGGTCTTTAAAAAATTCAGTTGTTTTTCATTCAGTAATTTTAAATTATATTCTTTAAATTGGAAGGTTTTCTATGTTTGGTTTGACGCACCTATTGGATATATATCAATCACGGCAAGCTACACACGTGATTGGGAGAAATGGTGGAAAAATCCGGAGAATGTGGAGTTATTTCAGTTTATGGGAAAGGACAATGTGCCATTCCACACTGTAAGTTATTATCTTCAAACAATTTTAGGATTTTTTAATTTGTTATGTGCTCTAATGTTCGATTTGGGTTACCCATACCAATATCTTATCATCTATCATTTTCCTTCATTTAGTAGTGATTCTTTGGCTGAGTTAAAAAATTCATATGTTGTTTTCAATTTGTGTTTTAGTATAATTTTATGTCCCAGTTCTGTACAGGGATATCAATTAGACACCTAACTTGCATCCATTAGCAGATTTTGCATTGCTATTGTATTTTGGAGGTTAAAACTCCATTTTGCTTTCATTGCACTACTTTTCCTACCCTAATATTTTGATATTTGCCATTATTGAATCACGGAGGTGAAAAGCTAAAACTAAATTTTACTGACATACTTGGCTTCAGCAAATTCAAAACCTTCCTCCATTCATTTATACCATAATTCATGTTTAAAACAAGTCTCTGTTCATCTTGTTCACCTTCATGAGCTTAAGTCCTATGATTGCATGCAGTACTTACAGTCGTATGCAGTGTTCTCCACCACTCATCCCTGCCGAACAGTGGCTTCCAGTTATTCAACATCAACCATGCACATTATGTCTAATATGCTAAAAACCTCTGTTCACTCCCTTACATTACAGCATGCAACCCTATTTTTTTTCTTTTTTTTAACCATTTATTCTGCTCTCAAGTCTTCATTGCACTGTATTTTTTAAGCTAAAATCCAAACCCTTTTCTCTAACCATACCAATCCCATGCCCCCGTCTTCAAGTTTTCATACATACTACGTCAAACTTGCACAATATCTAGTGTTCCATCAAGCTTCATTTTTTGCTATCCGCCATGGACAATACTGATTAGGAATAATTTTTTCACCAGGAAAAAACCTTTACCAAATAAACACATGTATGCTGTAAATACATATCAGCATGTGTCCATCCTACGCTCCTACCTCTAATTACTGATTTTGACACCTTTTAACTTGCACTTATATAATGCTGATGAATCTCTTTGGTGTTTGGAATCTTGGTGTAGCAGCTATTGGCTCTGTGAAGTTTGAAAACAAGGCAAATGCTAACATAAGGGCACATATTAATGTACTAAATATAGAAATATTGTCTTGAAATGCGTGCTTTCATTTCCTTGAAAGTTAAAAAAATGTACTTTCCAAAGCAATTTCTACTTTAATACTCTTCCTTAACACGAGCCCTTTAGAACCAGCTTTCGTAGCTTGATGGAGTGGATTGTGTTTTATGGTTGTTGGTTAAATAGTTAACTGGAAATTGATGAAATTTATTCTTCAGGTAATGTTTCCATCTACTCTACTCGGGACTGATCAAAATTGGACGTTAATGAAGACTATTAGTGTTACTGAATACCTAAATTATGAAGCAGGTTAGTAATATGTTTTACAGTGGTTTATTTGTGAATAAAGGTTTAAAATTAATAATATGTTTTATGCTTGAAGGTTTGTTTTGTTTCGGAAAATATTCTGTTTTCATTTCTTATATTCACTATTCGCTCTAAAACTGTCTCTTTTTAAAAAATATATATTTTCTATACATTCCTATGAACTTCAAAACTGCTATCTTTTTTCTTTACGATAATAAAGACTACCATCTTGTTCTCTCTTTGTTTTGTGTTTTCAAAGACTTGCACAAACAGATAAAACAACTTTTTTATTCTCACTAATTTCTATACAAATATTAGAAAGTAGGAAACAAAGTTAAAATGATTAGCTGTTTTTGCAATTAAAATGAAACAGGAGATATTTTCAGAAATCAAACACACCCAACATTTATAAATGGTAATGTTTGTCATTTGGCAATTTCAAAGTAATAGAATGTTACTTAAATGATTTCTAGGGAAGTTTTCTAAGAGCAAAGGCGTCGGGGTATTTGGTAATGATGCAAAAGATACTACTATTCCGGTTGAAGTATGGAGGTATTACTTGCTCACAAATAGGCCCGAGGTAAATATGTTTCAAACATATATTAACATTTATATTTCTCTCGAAGAATATAAATGTTATATTTTCTATCCCTTTATTGAGTACATTGAATGTGTTATCCATTCGTAGGTATCGGATACACTTTTTACATGGTCTGACTTGCAAGCAAAATTAAATACAGAGTTGCTGAATAACTTGGGAAACTTCGTCAACCGAGTTTTGAGTTTTATTGCCAAACCTGCAGGTCGGTTTAACTCTTTGGTAATATTTCTCTTGAAATATCTGCTGATTAGTTGCTACAAATGATAAGGAATTTGTTGATATTTGTATATATTTATATATAGAATATTTCCTAGTCTCATTCTAGAATAGAATAGGATATACCGTAGAATATTCCCTATGTAATTAATACGATGAGCTGTATATTGGACTATATAATACAACATCCGTATTAAATACATGAGGACTATGAGTGTAATTCTTGGAGTTATTGATGAATCTTTTCCTTTCTTCATTATGATCACTATTTGGTAAAGTTGTTTTTTTGCCGCTTGTCATTTTATTCATATACTTACTTTGTCTTGTAAAGGTCAAGGATATGATTCCATTATTCCCACTGTTCCTGATGATGTAAGTGGCGACTCCCATGATCCAACCAAAAAATTGGCCAGCAAAGTTGCTGCATATTTGGAGCAATACATAGAAGCAATGGAGAAGGTTTCTAATCCCTATTTTGAAATAGCTTGACATTGGCAGACATGTTTGATTGTATTTTTAATTTTCTTAAAATTTAAATCTATTTTATTTAACAATGACAAAGGAGGGGGGATTGCAAGTTGCTGCAACAATCGTGCTGCCATCGGTTGAGGTTGTCAGTAATGACAATGGAGTGTATCAGGTGGAAAATGCGATGAAAATGGAGCATTTCCAGCGGCGATGGCAATGGTGGAGGGTGGTAGTGAATAGTGCCAAGTGGCGGTGGTGGATTTTGTGGAAGGGGCTGGGGCAACGATCAATAAAAAATTAAAAAAATTAACAATTATTTTTTGTTCAAAAAGATGAAATACAAAATTGAGTTTGAAGAATATAGAACTCCTACTCGAATAAGTTTTTTTATATAAAAAAAACAAGAAACAATCTGTATAAGTTGCAGTTAAACAAACCTGTAAGCACCAGAATGCACTTTTTTACTTCTAATCTGCTTATTACCATAGTCTCATAGTATTTCTCTTTGTAAAACTGTAAAGGTTAAACTCAAGCAAGGATTGAAAATTGCAATGAGCATATCCGGTGAGGGGAATGCATATTTGCAGGTAACTATAGAATCTACATTCTATATTTTTGCCTCTCCTGTCCCCCCCAAAATATTAGTTTATACTATTTCGGTATTGATGTTAAACGGCTGTGTAACCTGCTTAACATTTGTGCAATAAATGTTGTAGGAAACTGAATTTTGGCGTCTTTACAAGCAAAACCAATCTCTCTGCTCCCTTGTTATGAAAACTGCTGCTGGGGTTGTATATCTTCTTGCCTGTTTATTGGAACCTTTTATGCCATCTTTCAGTCTTGAGGTAAAATAACTTCCATAAATATTTCTGTGCCTCTTTTGTTGGTATTTTGTTTTAATTTTGATGACTTATTCTGTTAGGATAAGGATGTGTTTATTCAAACTTGAGCTAAGGAGTTAGTTAGGGTTGTTGTTTGTTAATGAGGTAGTTAGGACTTAGGATTAGCATGTACGAATATGGATGTTACAGAGTTAGAGAGAGTATCTTTTGAGTATTCTGTAAAGTTTAGTGAATAGAGTAGTGACTCAATAGTAAAAGGGGAATCCTTGGAGGAGAGTTTTCTTTCCTATTCTTATTTCTTCAATAGAAGTGTTTTTTGTTTTTTTTTATTCTTTTGAATTCAATTCTTAGGTTCCTAACATATTTCAACACATTACTCTTCTCTGTTTTCTGGCACTGAAGGTATTCAAGCAGCTAAATTTGTCTACGGAGATACATCTTTCACTTTCTGATGATAAAGGAGATGTTGATAGAGTAAGAAGGCCCTGGGATCTCCTGAGTGCTGGTCATAAAATTGGAACACCAAAGCCATTGTTCAGGGAACTGGTATGTTTCATGCGTTGGAAATGAATTAAGGGATTGCAGTTGTAGTTTTATTTCGAGTCATTGATGTATTCAAAATCCTTTTACCAGAAAGATGAAGAAGTGGAGTTCTACCGGAAGAAATTTGAAGGAAGTCAAGCAGATAGGGTTTTGCGTGCAGAGGCCGAAGCTGCTGAAAATGTTGCTGCACAATTGAAGAAAACAAAAGTTTCAGGTGTTTATTGCATCCATTTCTAACGAGAGTTTTATGTTTTTAAAAGTTAACAAAGACAGTCGATGGTGTATTATCATTATATTTTCTAGACAACCTGAATATCAAGAAAAAGGGGACGGTATATCCAAGCTACCTTAAGAATGTCTCTCACCTCAAAGAATGTGACAACTGGCTCTATTCCTCAATAAGCTAAATAACATAAACAATTGGACCTTTTATAATTCCAGCACTCTACTTTAACAGCAAGACATTGCATGTTTATATATTGTATTTTCTAAAGAGTTCTATAATCTATAGTTATTAATATAGTAACTATTACAGACATTTCTCATTTGTTACAGGCTAAAAGCTGATTAACTAGTCTTCAAGAATTTATTAATCTTTAAAAGTTGAGGTATCAAAATCCTTGAAAGTCATTGGTGTTATGGCATGGGTTTTGTTTTTTATTTCCTAAATTGCACTTGAAAAAAAACTGTTTGTAACGAGGTTTCTTAGTTAATGTAAAATGCAGGAGTTATTGCACATTTTATTATCTGGGTATGTTGGTAGTAAGATTAACGATTTTAGGTTTGATTGGCACCCCATTAGTTGATACCTGAAATTTGTTAAACCCTTGTGTAGGCTAGGGTAAGTTTTATCAACAGATAACTGAACTGTCAAGATTGTTTATATTGGTTAGTGCCGTTGTTTGCAACAGATGGCACTGGGAAGAAAAAATCCGGAGCCAAATCAGCAGCAAAACCATCAAATGAAGCCAAAAACAAGGCTGCTGCTGAACCCGATATTTCCATCACAAGGCTTGATATTCGAGTTGGTCTCATAAAAAAGGCTGGAAAGCATCCTGATGCAGATTCACTATATGTTGAAGAGATTGATGTTGGTGAAGAACAGACAAGAACTGTTGTCAGTGGACTTGTCAAGTATATACCACTTGATGAAATGCAGGTTTGTTATGATGTCTATATTCTTTTTTAAATAACAACTTGTGATGTTGATGTTTCATCTATTGTATAATTAATGCCGATGGCTTTCTTCAGAACCGAAAAGTCTGTGTTCTTTGCAACTTAAAACCAGCAAGCATGAGGGGCATTAAATCCCAAGCTATGGTTCTTGCTGCTTCCAATGATGATCACACCAAGGTAAGGAAAAACAATGCATTTTCCTTTTCAACAGGGGGCGTAGGTCGCACTTGTTAGCATCTTAAACTACCCCACGGTACTATTACTGTAGTATGACTAAAGTTATGATGATTATTACGATATAGCATGACAGCACATGGTAGTTGCTTATGATTTAAAGATGAAGTAGGTTTGCTTATGGTTAGTGTTTACTGAAAGACAATTAAGATCCTCCAATAGTGATATACAATTTATCATAGTTTTTACCCTGCTTTTTTCATCTAACAGACATTAATAATCAATCACTGAACTTCCCCTTACCGATTAATTACAATTAAGTTCAAAGATTAATGTTTAGTAGATCGCCATTTATTCTTTTAACTCCACTTGTCCAGAAATAGTGTGCATAATATCTCTCAGCTTTTCCCCTAGCTTCTGATGTGGATATTGAGATGCTTAGTATGAGGGCATGTTTATTGCATCATAATGCCAGTGCATGCACACATGTGTGGTCATACTATCTGCATCGCCTGCTGCTTTATCTATATTTGATTTTGTTTAGTATTCCTTTGAGCTGCCTCCTCTCGCAGAAGTACTCCCATGTGCGAAGAGTATTAGAGTATTAATTTTGTTTACTGCTGTGCGTAGGTTGAGTTGGTTGAACCACCCAGTTCTGCTTCTGTTGGAGAAAGAATTACATTCCCAGGGCACGAAGGCACTCCTGATGAACTCTTAAACCCAAAGAAGAAAGTTTGGGAGACATTGCAAGTCGATCTGCACTCTAATGAGAAGCTAGAGGCATGCTACAAAAATATCCCACTCACCACTTCAGCTGGCATTTGCACAGTTTCATCAATAAGCAATGGATCAATTAGGTAGTCACACATCAAAAATTGGTGTTTCAAATAGATGGATAGAGAGAAAAAAAATTAAAGGAAAAGAAAGCATATTTTAGCCATTATAATCTGACTATCAGATTTGCCAGTTTTTCATGTTCTCATAATTGTAGAATTTAAATTTACATTTACATTGTGTAATTTAACTTTTTGCTTCCCCATTCTAAACGCATATTTTAGACGGGCTGATGCCAAGTGCCAACTTGTTATCACCGTTGATAAAATTTTAATTTGATCTCCGGATTTTCTGTTAGCTAATCTATATATCTCTTCATTAGGTGGAGACTATTTGTTTGGTTATAATTATACCCATAGTGCATTGGTTAGAATTTGCCATAACTAATTTATATCTATGATGTTCTATTTTGGATTGTCATTTTTCCATTTTATGTATTTAAACAATGGTCAATATCACCTGGGGAAATTACTTAATTCATAAAATTTTAAAAATATCTTTAAATTTCGGAAATGTTTCTTCGGATGCACTTCATGCACATACAACTTATTCATTTTTCATTTTTGAGCCACATTTTAATTTTATGATTTTATGACTAAGTTCAATTAAGAAATGCATTTTTCGAATTGTCTTTGGAAATGTTTTTCCAATTTTATAACTAAATTCAATTCAAAAACGCATTTTCGAATTGTCTCTGAAAATGTATTTTCAGAACCTGTGCATGGCCTATTCATCAAATAGCATGCAAAAACAATAGAGAAACTCTTATTACACCCCTTGTGCATGACCTATTCATCAAATAGCATGCAAAAATAATAGAGAAACTCTTATTATATCCCTTGGGATTCTTAGGCACCATGTGTGCTTCAGAAATTGTCCATTTGCTTCTGGAGGTGTATATCTGAAAACACCTTTTTTTTTTTACTTAGGGTGAAACGTTCCGTAGATGCATCTACAAAATATGTCCATATGTATTTCTACGGAATAAACAAGATACAGAAAATCAACATTTCGACGATAAAAACAACATTCATATATTAAAATCGGCATTACATTGATGATTTCAACAGTAAATTAAATATTACATTTCAATATTTCGGTGGACGCTTGCACATCTCTAAGATTTTCTCGACCGTTCATTGCGGTCGCTACGAACTTGAGCGAGATTTTCTCTTCAAAATTGTAATACGTCCGTCACATCGCCAAAATATCCTCTCGGTTCTTGAGCTCAAAGTTGTTGTAAACGATGTTCCCTCTGTAGTCAACTGAAGTTGAACGATACTCGAGCTTCACAATATTTCGTTTGTCTCCGTAAGGTCGCGATAACGGATATCGTCAATGATATCATTGAGTGAGGTGTAATCGTTGAGTTTGAACGTCCGCCCGGGTGTTCTGCCGTCGGAGTAAGAGACACTTGCGACATACCAACGGATGTTTATATCATATTGAGATATTTTTGTGTTTGTGTGAAAACACCATAAGAAATCCCAAATTTATAGAAAACCTCGGTGAATGTGGACCACTCATTTTCACACTCCAAAAAAGCAAAATCAATGTTATATGTTTAACGGAAATTTGATGCTTAATGTGAGCAATGCAATGGACAAAGATGAATCTTCACCTGATATCCAGTCTTCTCTTGCTCCCTTTGATTTGTTACACCAAAAAGTTGGAGTTTTGGAGTGAAAAATGATATTGATGATTTAGGGTTTTTTAGGTTGTGGAGGTGAGTGTTGAAGAATAAAACCAACAATGGGAGAGTGATCATGCTGGTTCAAAGTATATCAGATGTTTCTGGAGCTACATCTACGGAATATTCTGGCGCTAAGACGTTCCGTAGATATACCTATGAAAAATCCCTGAACTTAATTAATTTGAAGTTTTCCCAACATTTACTAGTTTAAATTGCCTCCGTAGACGTAGCTCCAGAAAAATTCAAATTTTGGCAAAAAAAATGTTTTCTTATTATCTCCAAAATCAGGGGGGCATAAAGGGAATTTTGCTAGGAGCCTAATGAAGATGTGAAAAACACTAGAAATGGGAGGTTTGAATAGGGTTTTTAAGAAACAAAACTTTGATAAAAAAACAACTCCCCTCTTTAGACAACAAACTCTTTACTCTTGATAATAAATATAAAGTTCAAGAAGGAAAGAACAAAGTATGTTTATACTAGTTCACTTGAGAAATTCCCAAGCTAGTCTAGTCCATCTGCCAAGGTGATTTCGCCTTTCTCAATCAAGGTCTTAATCCACTATAACCAAACTGATTACAATTGCATAGGCAACCGCTGATGATGCACAATACAATGCACAATCTACCCGCAAGTGACTAACAACTCTGCACAAGCAACCGCAAGTGAGTGACACTGCACGGGCAACCGCAGGTGACTAACTCTGCACAAGAAACTGCAAGTAACTAACACTTTAAAGACTCTCTAGTCCAAAATTTTCCAAGACTTCTGACCAACAGGTCTCTTGAGGCACTATCAAACAACCATTCGAATCAGAGTTTGTTTACAGTATAAGTGCTTCTACACAAGCTGAATGTAAACGATATATTTCAAATTCTAGACTTAGAGTATAAAGCTATGAACAGTCTTGCAAGAATGGATATGATCGAGAATTAGCAGCTTTCTCTTTGAGTCTTCAAGCCCTTTATATAGCTAGTATAATAATATATCCGTTGGAAGGCAGTTCTGGAACTTCCAAAGATTGGCAGCTTGATCGTAGTGGGAGACAAGATAGTACGCAACGTCCTTCCTTTCTTAGTAGTGGAGCGAAACATTCGTCTATACCTTGTACTTCATCCTACATAAAATGATTTTCTTTTCTTCTTGAACTTTAGAGGCAGACAACATGAGTTGGAAGAAAGAAAATAAGCTTTTGGGTCTTCAAGTCTTCAGAGTCATCAGAGTCTTCAGCACTTGGTCTTCAGTACCCTTTGTCTTCAGAAACATGAATCTTCAGAGCTTTAAGTCTTCAGAGTCTTCAGAACTGCGTCTTCAGAGTCTTTCAACACTTGGTCTTCAGATTGATTTCTTGAGACTTCGTATCAGAGTGATAACTTCAAATGATTCTGAAGCGTTTTGCTACTGTTCATCAAAACTTGTATAGCGCGTATGCGGAACTTGGTATCTTCTGATGTATTGGCCACACCTTTCATCAGATTCAGAACCTGTTTGTTAAAAGCTCAAAGCATCAAACATTAGAGTACCAAAGTTGTTCATTACAAACATACTCATTGTTATCATTAAAACTCAAATATATATTGCAGAACCAAATCTTGTTCTAATATTCCCCCCCCCCCCCCTTTTTATGATGACAAAACTATGTATTTTGAAGACACAATTTTGTATATAATCAGAGAAAGAATTTTTAGAATGGAGGGTAATAAATAATTATCCTTTGTATGCACAACTCCCCCTGAGTCTGAGACTTGATAGAGATCAAATATCCTGATTATGATATGTTCTGGGTAACTCCCCCTGGTTCCAATAGATCATCTATTACGATCCTTTAGAGTCTTGGAATCTTCATTTCCAAAACCTGCTTTCCAATTTCATTTCCAGAGCCTGATTTCTAATCTTAAAAACTCGTAGCCTGAATGAAATTCTTTCACAGCCTGGTTGTTGCTCTGCCTGGTTGTTTAAATTTGGATATTGAGTCCAGAGCCTGATTGATTGAATAAGATATTTGAAGAGAGCCTGGTTATGGATAACATCTTCTCTGAATCTGATTCCAATCATATTCGTTGTTTATTACTTTTTAGAGCCTGATTACCATCAGAGTTCTTGATATCCTGAATAACAAAATCACTTCTAACAGAAACAACAGTTTTATGTGATGTTAGAAAATGTGAGCAGTTTTATTTCAAGAAGGTGATTATTAGCATCAAAATTTAGACTTCATGTATTACTCCCCCTTTTTGTCATAATCAAAAGATTTAATTATGTGTGAAACATAGAAGGCAAGAACAATAAATAAGGATTTATTGGTGATAAAATGGAGTACTATTAAATAGAGGAGAGAATGAAGATTGAGTGCTTGAGATGAAATTTTGATGAATGACAGAAGCAAATGAACGATTGAGTTACTGCAGAGTAATAAAAAAATGTCCAAGGTAAAAACACAATTTCTCAGATTTTAAGGATAAAAAAAAATTGATTGATGAATAGTGCATGGCATTAAGAAGGAGTATGTAGTATATGGAAATCAGAGGATATGAGAAGTAATAAATGGTCGTTATAATTTGATTGTAATCATTTCCAATAGATTTAATCACACTGCTCGAGTGACACTTGACAGAAATAATGATTTGCATAACCAGAGTTACATGCATTAATTAAGTTTGGGTGACACCTTTAATGCTCTCAAAATCTAGAAGATTGGAAGATCTCCATATGATCAGGGATGATTCGACTGAAACATCTTCCGATGACTGAGGTATTAAATGAAATATACTTCTTTGTTTAAATCAGAATCTCATTTTGTTAGACTATGACTAAAACAATTAAAACATATTCTAATTCTAATGAGATCTTAATCTGGACAAAGATCCATTTTCACATTCTTTATAATAAACAAAAATCTATCTTCAACTAAGGGTTTTGTGAAGATATCAGCTCATTGATGGTCTTTATCTATGAATTTTAAAGAAAGAATCCCTTTCTAAACATGGTCTCTGATAAAATGTTGTTTTATCTCTACGTGTTTTGCCCAAGAATGCAATATAGGGTTTTTACTTAAATAGATAGCAGCATTATTATCATAAAAAAATAGGGATGTTACTCTCATAAAATCAATAATCCTCTAACTGATTCTTCATCCAAAGCATTTGAGTGTTGCACAAGAGGCTGAGATGTATTCTGCTTCTGCTGTTGGAAGAGAAATTGTTGATTGCTTATTTCTTGACCATGAGATCAGGTTACTTCCCATAAATTGACAGTTTCCAAAAGTGCTTTTCCTTTCTAATCTGTCTCCAATTTTATCTGCATCACTTAAGCTAGAAAAAGTATACTCTGATGTTTTCTCATACATCAAGCCCAGGTTAGTGGTTCCTTTTAGATACTTGATAATTCTCTTAACATCAATTAGATGAGATTCTCTAGGATCATATTGGAAACGTGCACACACATGAATACTGAATAAAATATCAGGTCTAGAAGCAGTTAGATAGAGAAGAGAGCCTATCATACCACGATATAGCTTCTGACATACCTGTCCACTTACCTCTTCTTTTTCCAAAATGCATGTTGGATGCATTTGAGTCTTTGCTACTTTGCAATCAAGCATGTTGAACTTCTTCAGAAGTTCTTTAGTGTACTTACTCTAATGAATGTATGTAGCTTCTGGTTTTTGATTAATTTGAATTCCCATAAAGAATTTCAATTTTCCCATCATACTCATTTCAAACTCAGCTTGCATCATCTTAGAAAATTCCTCGCAAAGGGAGGGATTAGCATAACCGAAAATGATATCATCAACATAAATTTGAACTATAAGAATGTCATTGTTGAAGGTTTTACAAAAGAGTGTAGTCTAAACCATACCTCTGGGAGCTTGTTTCAGAACATAGAGTGATTTTTTAAGTTTATAAACAACATCTGGTTTTTCAGAGCTTTAAAATTCCGGAGGTTGTTTCACATACACTTCTTCAGATACGTAACCATTTAGAAATGCACTCTTAACATCCATTTGATAAAGGATGATGTTATGGTTAACAGAGAAAGAAATTAATAAGCAAATTGCTTCTAACCTGGCGACAGGATCAAAAGTTTATGTATAGTCTATCTCTTCTCTTTGACTATAACCTTATGCAACTAGACGTGTCTTGTTTATGACAATTTCACCTTTCTCGCTGAGTTTGGTTCTTAACACCCATCTAGTTACAATGACGTGGGCACCTTTAGATTTTGAACAAGATCCCAAACATCGTTTTTTGTGAATTGGTTTAGTTCTTCTTCCATTACCAGAATCCAATCCTTATCTAGAAGAGCTTCTTCAATAGATGTGGGTTCAATCAAAAATTCCAATCCCATAAGAGATTCTTCAGTCGGTTTGAAGGCTGATCTAGTTCTGACATGAGCATCTTTGTTTCCCATAATTAATTCTTCAAGGCGTGAGCTTGCAATTCTGGTTTCTTGTGTTGTGGGGGACCAGATGAAATATCAACAGCTCCAACAACACGAGCTTCTAATTCCTTCTCTTTGGGTTCTGAAAAGGTTATCTCCAAATCTGCAAACTTTTCAACTAGCTTTGACTTTTCATAGTCAAGCTTATAATCGAATATGACATGAATTGATTCTTCCACAATTCTTGTTTTTGTGTTATAGATTCTGTAGCTTTTTTAGCGTTCAGAGTACCCTAACAACATACACTTTTGTGTTTTGGAATCGAATTTACTCAGGTTCTCTTTAGTATTCAGCATAAAACATACATATCCAAACGAATGGAAATAAGAAATGTTGAACTTTATATTCTTCCACAATTCGTATGGAGTCTTTCCCAAGATAGGCCTTATAGAATTCCTATTCTAAACATAACAAGTTGTATGCACAGCTTCTGCCCAAAAGTGCTTAGCCATATCGGTTTCTTGGATCATGGTGCGGGCCATTTCTTGTAAAGTTTTATTCTTTCTCTCTGTAACACCATTTTGTAGTGGAATTTTGGGACAAGAGAAATCATGTGATATTCCATTCTTGTCAAACAGAATCTCGAAGTCTTTATTATCAAATTATCCACCATGATCACTCCTAACCTTGACTATCTTGCAATTCTTTTCATTTTGCACTTGAGAACAGAAGGTGACAAATACAGAGTGCGACTCATCCTTGTGCCTTAAGAATTTTACCCATGTCAATCTGATTTGTCATCAACAATGACTAGTCCATATTTATTTTCATTGAGATAAATAGTTTTCACAGGTCCAAACAAATCAATGTGAAGAAGTTCTAATGGTCTAGAGGTAGAGACAACTTTCTTTGCTTTGAAAGATATTTTTGTAAACTTGCCTTTCTGACATGCTTCCAAAGAGCATCTGAAGAAAACTTCAGATTGGGCAAGCCTCTGACTAATCCTAGCTTATTTAGCTGAGAATTTTTTCTCATACTAACGTGGCCCAGACGTCTATGCCAGATCCATTTCTCTTCATTAACTGACATAAGACATTTTCCATTTTGATTTTTCAAGTCAGATAAGCTTATTTTGTAAATGGTGTTCTTCCTCTTGCCATTGAACAGGACTGAACCATCCTTCTGACTTACAGCCTTACAGGATGATTGATTGAAAATGACATCATAACCATTGTCACTGAGTTGCTTATTGACAATAGGTTATGCATCAGAACCTCAACTAAAAGAACATTTTTAATAGAAGCAAGCTCTGAAACCAACGACTCTACCAGCTTTAAATTCCAAATCTTGGAACATGTGCCTTTCTCCAATTATGTGTCGCGGGCAACCACTGTCCAGGTACCATGATTGGTGTTTCAATTACACTATCAAGGATGTCTGCAACATAAATTATCTCATTTTTAAGTACCCACTTTATGGGTTATTTCTTGTTAGTAGTTCTAGAGGTTCTTATACCTTTGGATTCATGTGCAACAGGATAATCAAGTGGAATATGTGAATGATATTTAGGTTTAGAAGTTTCCTTTTGTGTTTGTGGTTGTGATGTGATAGAATCAGAACCTTCTTGTTCATAACATTTTAATTCAGTGCCAGCAAGCACAAAATGTTCAGATAGAGGTTTTGGAATAACAAACTCAGCTTCATGAGGTTTCTTTGGAGGTCCTGAATATCCCAAGCCTCTAACTCCATTTTTGCTAACACCGTAGATCATTGAAGCTATCTTGCTTTGGTCTATGATTATAGAGACTTTACTTTTAAGAGCAATATTTGATTATTCTAAAAAAATAATTTTCAAACTTATCTCGCTCATATTCAGTAGATTTCTTAGACATAACTACAAAATCCTTTTTTAGAATTTTGTATTTATTACCCAAAAGATGATATCTTTTCATTAATTCAGAAAAACAAGATTCAAGTTTACCACGAGAAAGAGAAGAAAGTACATCTTGTTCATCATCATAGTCTGACTCATCATCAGTTGTTAGTTCACTTTTTAAGATAGATCCACTTGAGTTGGCTTCCGCCATGAGTGCCATATTAGTCTGTTCTTCATCAGAATATTCCTCTTATGAGTCAGAGTCATCCCATGTTGCCATGAGACCCTTCTTAGCTTTGAACATTTTCTTAGGCTTCTTGTCTTTCCTAAGCTTTGGACAGTCATTCTTGTAATGTCCAGGCTCATTGCACTCGTAACATATAACATCCCTTCTAGAACCTTTACTTCGATCAAATGGTGACTCAGTACTGTCCTTTGATCTTCTAGGTCTTTTGAACTTGCTTTCTTTATGTTTCCATAACTGATTCAGTCTTCTGGATTTTAGAGAAGTTCATTTTCACGTGAGTCTTCTTCATATTATTATGAATCTTCTTCTACTTGAAAAGCCTTTGTCTTTTCAGACTTAGACTTTAGAGCCACAAATTTGCCTCTTCTCTGAGGTTCATCTTCTTAAAGTTCGATCTCATGACTTCTTAAAGAACTTGTTAGTTCCTCAAGACTGGTGTTTCTCAGAGGCTTTGATAGTTTCAAAGCAGTTACCATTAGTCTCCATTTTTTGGGAAGACTTTTGATAATCTTCTTAACATGATATGATGTGAAGTATTCTTTGTCCAAAATCTTAAGTCCTGCAACAAACATATGGAATGTTGAAAACACCGTTTCCACGTATTCATCTTCTTCCATCTTGAAGGCTTCATAATTTTGGATTAGGGCCAGAGCCTTTGTCTCCTTAACTTGAGCATTGCCTTCATGAGTCATTTCGAGAGAATCAAATATGGACTTAGCAGTCTCTTTATCAGTGATCTTCTCATACTTAACATGAGAAATAACAGATAACAAAATAAACCTAGCTTTGAAATGATTCTTTTAAGCTTTCTTTTGGTCATGTGTCGTTGCACTTATTACAATCTTGACACCATTTGCATCCAGTGGATATCTGTAGCCATCAACTATCAGATCCCAAATATCAAAGTCAAATGCCATGAAATACGCTTCAATTCTATCCTTCCAATAGTCAAACTTTTCTCCATCAAACATAGGAGGTTTGGCACAATAACGCTCTTTATCGTTATTATCAACGATAACATTATTGGTAGGAATACCTGTGGAGGAAACCATTGTTTTTCACACAATCTGGATCGACACTAAACACTGTTAAGTGTCTGATAAAGATTCAAACTCTTTATCACCACTCAGAACAAGAGCTCTGATGCCAACTGAAGGTGTGAAAAACACTAGAAAGGGGGGGGGGGTTGAATAGGGTTTTTAACAAACAAAACTTTGATAAAAACAACTCCCTTCTTTAGACAACAAACTCTTTACTCTTGTTAATAACTATAAAGTGCAAGGAGAAAAGAACAAAGTATGCTTATACTAGTTCACTTGAGAAATTCCCAAGCTAGTCTAGTCCACTCGCCATGGTGATTTCGCCTCTCTCAATCGAGGTCTTAATCCACTATAACCAAACTGATTACAATTGCACGGACAACCGCCGATGACTCACAATACGATGCACAAGCTACCCGCAAGTGACTAACAACTCTGCACAAGCAACCGCAAGTGACTAACACTGTATAGGCAACTGCCGGTGCATAAGCAACCGCAAATGACTAACACTTATAAGACTCTATAGTCCTAAACTTCCCAAGACTTCTGACCAACAGGTGTTTTTAGGCACAATCAAACAACCGTTTGAATCGGAGTTTGTTTGCAGTATAAGTGCTTCTACACAAGCTAAATGTAAACGATATATTTCAAATTATAGACTTACGAGTATAAAGGTATGAACAGTCTTTCAAGAATGGATATGATCATGAATTAACTATTTTCTCTTTGAGTCTACAAGCCTTTTATATAGCTAATGTAACAATATATTTAATGGAAGGCAATTCTGGAACTTCCAGAAGATTGACGGCTTGATTGTAGTGGGAGATAAAATAGTACGCAACGTTTGTCCTTTCTCAGTAATGGAGCGAAAAATTTGTAAGTACCTTGTATTTCGTACTACATAACATTATTTTATTTTCTTCTTGAACTTCAGAGGCTGACAACATGAGTTTGAAGAAAGAAAATAACCTTTTGGGTCTTCAGAATCACGTCTTCAGAGTCTTCAGCACTTGGTCTTCAGTACCTTTTGTCTTCAGAAACATGAATCTTTAGAGCTTCAAGTGTCCAGAGTCTCCAGAACTGCGTCTTCAGAGTCTTTCAGCACTTGGTCTTCAGATTGATTTCTTCAGACTTCGTATTAGAGTGATAACTTTAAATGCTTCTGAAGCGTTTTGCTACTGTTCATCTGAACTTGTGTAGCGCGGATACGGGTCTTGGTATCTCCTAATGTATTGGACACGTCTTTCATCGGATTCAAAACATGTTTGTTAAAAGTTCAAAGCAACAAACTTTAGAGTACCAAAATTGTTCATTACAAACATACTTGTTATCATCAAAACTCCGAGATATATTTAAGAACCAAATCTTGTTCTAACGCCTAAGAGCATCAAGGAGTACAATATTCTTAAATAATATCTGGTAAGACTTTTGAGTTGTATGTGCATTCAAGAAATGATTTCTCGGCAAATTTCCTTATAATCAGCAACAACAAAAAAATATTATACAAGAAAATTAAATATCTATGATCTCAAAAACTTAAATATTATACTGAAGTTAATGTTAATGAAATAGAATTTGCACTTAATGTAAGTGCAAGTTCAGTTGAAACAACACTTTTATATTGAGGATTCTTAAAAGCCACTAAACTAATAGACTTTGAATCATAGAACCTCAAACCACCATTTTCGTTAACTTGGAAGAAGTGGCTACGTTGGTATTGATAGTCTGTCATTTTTCGGAAATGTATTTCCGGATATTGGAAATATATTTGTAAACTATTTATTTATATTAAATACATGCAAATACATTTTTAGAAGCGCCCAAAAATACATTTCTAAAAGCGGAAGAATATATTCAGATTCTATAGTGTTTTTCCACCTTTTAGTATGTTTTACGAAATTCCCATCACCTATAGGGTGTGTTTGGTGATGAAATGAGGGAGAGAGAAGTTTAAAAGAGAGAAGTTAAGAAGAAAGACTGAATTTTGTGTGTTTGGTTTGAGAGAGGGGAGTTGAAGAGAGTAATAAAGGCGTGGGCCTCATACTAAATTTCAATCCCCCCAATAAAGAAGAAAGTGGAAAGAGCATGATTTTCTAATCAAAATTATGTTAATATCCTTTATGTCAACATATATTTTTATTTATTTTTTAGCATCTTTCATATTGATCTGATTTGTTACTAGTATAATTGTTTTACTGAAACTGTGATAAAATGATTCGTTTCATAATAATTATAAAAAATATAAAATTATTTCAAAACCGTTTACAAAATTCATTTTATCACCTAACAAAATTAACCCTCAATTAGTTGTTATTGATTGTGATTGTACATCATTTAATTTCATTTTTAAGTCTCAGGGGTCATACGATTTTCTGGAAAATTCATGAGTTTTAGGTTAAATAAATTAATGAATGATACATGATTAGAATCGTGATTGCATTTTGAGCAACTTTCATGTTTACACTTTCCAAAATGATTGAGTTTTGAGCATGTTTGATTTCCGAAAATTCACGAGCTAGAGGTTGATGACGAAGTTCAATTTAGCTTTAGAACATATTTTTAATTATATAAAATTGTGCGCATTCTATGATTAGTTGTAGTGTGTTGGTTCAGTGGTAAGTTTTTTACCTATTGACTACAAGGGCGTGGGTTTGAACCTTCATAGGGCCAAAGTAAATTTTAATCACTTGTTTTATTTCATTTCTTTTACAACTTTGAATAAGTATTTAACCTATCAAAATTAATCATTTTTACTTGAAATTCTGTACACCCTTTATTTACCTTGTAAATTTTAGGAATATATTTTAAAATAAAAAATGTATTATTTAATCAATTTTAAATCAAAATAAAAATGATGTTTTTACGCCTTTTAAAGGCGTTTTAAATCAAACCTTTTCCAAATGATTTTCACCAAGTGACTTATATATACTTTTGTAAACCAATTAGGGTTTGGGTAAGCTTACTTTGAAAATATTAACATGATCCCTTAGTTGATTCACCTATGATTTTGTTTAAACTTTGTAAATAAAATGATTAGGTCAATGAACATAACTAAACCCTAATCCAATATCCTTTGATATTTTGATCTTAAATACAATACCATGTTGATATTAACTTGTTGCTATAACCCCCCTTGCTTATTCATTTGTACATATGCTTGTTGATTTACATCTTTGTACATTTATGTTTTGGTTATGCTATTATCTTTGTATATATACATTGTTGAACTAACCCCACATGTATGAGATATTTATGAATCTATCATCATATCATATTCATACATACATGAAATGATCTTGAGGTATATCACTTATTTTATTCATAACCTTTTATCCTTGAGTTTATTTACACTGATATCTTTGTTTAAACTCACTCTTTGATTGTATCCATGATACACATGACATGTTCTACACACCACTTGAGATATTCACCCTTAATGCTTGTTTGAGATGAATGATTCCTCATTATTGCTAAAATTCAAAGGAATGAGAATGGTATTGACTAAAATTGTCAAGGTACTCACTCTCTTTTCTAACTCTTTTACTTCGTGCTTAGCATTGTTAATTTGTACCTCTCTTATTTTAAAAATGGTTTTGTATTGTTAAAGCTCAATCTTTTTACAACTTTGTATTGTTAAAGCTCAACCACCACTATTTTAAAACTCTTTGCCATGTATTGTTAAAGTTTGACACCTTTTAAAACTTGTTAAGTATTGTTAAAGCTTAACATTTTAAAAACCCGTTGAGCATTGTTGAAGCCCAACACCCAAAAATATTTTACCACCTGGCTCTTTTATTTTATCTTTTAGGTAAACTACAAATGCTCTGACTTCCCTATTTCACTTAATAGGTATGTAGGCACACGATGCGATATCGTGTCGAGTACACTTTTAAAATTTCTTTTCTCACCATCCCACTCTATTTAAACATAAAAACATAAACATTTTATAATAACAACAACAATAATAATATATATTTTCAAAGAGGTTCCTACGGAGTACCGTTGATGTGAGGGGTGATAATACCATCCCCATGCATAACCAACCCCCGAACCTAATATATTTGTCTTTTTATTAGTTTTGTTTTAAAAACTTTTGTGGGTTTTATTTCGCTCTTTTTTCCATTTTCTTTGGAAACAATAAAGCGCGGCGGCGACACTGCTAAAATGTCTGAGATAAGTCAATCAAAGGCTTTAGTGTTAATTTTTCACCGCTACATTATCCTTCTTAACTTCGAATAACTAGGAAAAGTACAAAATTTTCCTTTCTTGGCTACATTTGGCTGAATACTTGGGAGCTAAGGAGGTAAAAATCTTGATCGATTCCCAGCCCGTCGCCTCTAAAGTATTGGGAGAATATCAATTTAAGAACGACAATCTCTCTGAGTACTTGACTCTAGTTTGAGAGAGAATAAAAAATACGATTCCTCTGAAGTAAAACGCGTTCCTTGTGAACACAACACCCGAGCACGCATCATTTCAAAACTCGCGAGCACGAAGAAGAAAGGCAGGAACAAGTCTGTCATCCAAGATATACTCTCTCTTCCGAGCATCGAAAATCCTCTTTAATTTTTGACGTAAACATCATCAACGACAACTGCTACTAGTTGACCTCGCCACCTCGGTATACAAATACCTCGCAACAGGAGGACTGCCCACCGACCAGAAAGAGGCTAGCGTGATCAGGCGCAGAGCTTGCGCCTACATCTTAGCCAAGGACTGGTTGTACAAACGGGGATTCTCCATACCTCACCTCGAGTGTGTCAGGGAATCCAAGGTCCCCCACATCCTACACGAAATCCGCGAGGGAATCAATGTCGAACACCTCAAAGGAAGATTCCTTGTCTAAAAGGCCCTGCTAGCAGCATATTACTGGCCCATCATGCAACACGATGTTAAAGAACATGTTGAAAAATGTTATCAATGGAAAAGCCATAGAGACATGCACTTGGCACCGCCCAATGCGCTTAATACTCTCTCGTCCCCGTGGCCCTTTGCTTGGAGGGAAATGGACATCCTCGGGCCGTTTACCATAAGGTCAAACCAAAAAAAGTACCCGATAGTCGACGTTAATTATTTCATGAAATGGATAGAAGCAGAAGCCCTCTCCAAAATGACAATACATAACATACTTCATTTCTATAGGAGAAACATACCTATCAGATTCGGCATACCGAAAACATGACGCAATTCATCGACAAAAATTTCCAAGAACTCACTTCTAAACTATGCACCAAACAACATTTCAAATCTTTCGAGCCCCCGACAAACAAATGGGAAGCCAAATCTGCAAAGATAATGGTCCTACGTGGCCTAAAACATTGATTAGGCAAGGACAAAAAGAAACAGGTCGAAGAGATACACGGCTTACTCTGGGTCTACAGAACAACGCCTCACTCGACAATTGGGAAAACTCCATTCCGACTAGCCTCTGGGACCGAGGCAGTAATTCTATTGGAAATCAGAGAACCCACTAGTCAAACCGAAGTCCCCCTCGACAAGGAGATGAACGACGAGGCACTAAGAGAAAAGCTTGACCTTGTCAAAGAAATTTGATCAAGAGCGACCCTCTACGAATCCTCGTTAAAAAAATTAGCTATACGAGATGACACCAAAGTCATAAAACGAGAATTCACAGTTGGCAGCTTAGTCTTGAGAAGAAACCACAAAGATTCGCGCGAGGGCAAACTCGCCGCGTACTAGGAAGGCCCTATCGCGTTTGAGCAAAAACGAAAAATGATGCCTACTACCTCAAAAACTTACACTGGAAAGAACTTGCTCGACAATGGAACGCTGAAAAACCGAAACAATATTACAATTAGGCTTGACAGTCAGCGTACCTGATTCAAATGACGATAGGGTATGTCCCAACCTCGAAGGTGTGCTCGGGTACAAGCACATCATCCCAAACTTAAACAAAAGGCAAATTTCCACTCTTTGACGAGTAGATTCTTGGCCCGACAGTGAAACCTCAACCGAGCTCCTTAACAAATTTTGATTTGTTATCCTTTCCATAAACTCGCTTCCCTTCCAGAAGCCTCATTCCTAGAATATCTGAGACGGACTTTTCAGTAATAATAATAATCTTTTGTCCAATAACATGAGAGACAATATGAGTATTATCATAATATGTTTGTTTCCATAAATCTTTAACAAGGGATTCATATACATGACCATGTAGCCTTTCAAAATAACGCTTCAATCCTTGAGCATTTAATTCATCATTGAAATTAAAACCATTTGCAACAAGGTTTTCAAAATTAACTAGATTTTCACATAAAACTTTCAATTATGAAGGAGGAGTGATGCAATGAACCTGGGGAGATTTCCTTGTGATGTGATTTTCATCAATGGTAGGAGCAGTTGAAGAACTGGGTTGAACAGTTGATGAAGGAGGAGGAACAGTTATAGTTGCAGATCCAGATGGATTCAAAATACGCTCATATTCTTCAGAAAACTTGATTGCTTCTTGGTGTTAAGTGTTCATGATGAGAAGTTGTTGAAGATTGTTGAATATCTTTGATGAAGATGAAGATCACTTTAAAGAATGGATGAACAGTTGAGCTTTGATTACTTCTCGATTAAACCTGTAAACACACAGTTCCACATGTTCAATGTAGGACAAATGATATTCTTTTCTCCACCAACCGGTGAAACTCTCCTGCGAATTTTCGCATACCCGTTTAGTTCGATCAAAGGGATAATTGCGTTTCATGCCCCTCACACGCATTCACTTGTTAAGTATATCTCTCTTATTCACACACTTTTTTAGATATTCAAATTCTTTTTTATTCAAACTTCACTTTTTACTGACTTGAGTGTTGGAGTGCTAATCTTGCAGGTCAGTCTCTTATCCACCTCATCGAAAGTCTTAAATCGCCACAACACATAGTGAATTTAACCTCTGGGATCATCATCTAGTTCTAGAGTGAAAAATATTCATTCCTCTAAATACACGAAAAGCAAAAATAAAGTGAGGGAGGAAAAAATACATTGAGATGTTGGATGAATTACTTAGAAAAAGCTATGAATATAATAACAAAGCATGAAAAAACACATTCAAATGTATAAAGTGCGCAAAGAAAAGTAGCAGGGAAAAAACCTAATAAATTACATCGAAGCAACATATCAAAAATAAAACAAAGTACATTTGAACTATCCATTTTCTTAAGGATAAATTCTAGAAGCATTGCTAGATTACTTGCTTTAAAAGGATGCATGCGATTTTTTATTTTTAAGGGGTTTACTTTAATGTCCAACTGATTCTAATATGTAAAAACCATTAATTGTCATGGAATGGAGATACGTAACCGATCACATAAAGATAATGACGAGACTCTCATCAAAAAAAAGATAATGACGAGACTCACACGATTATGGAAGGAGATCAATCAACTTTACACTAGAAATGATTAAATGTAAGCAAATTGAAAAATACAAAAGATTTGTTTTGTTTTGTATGTTGCAAGTGGAAAAAAGGTGAATGCAGACCGAATTTGATTAGAATTGTCCGACAAAATAATGAAATATTTAGGCGCCTAAACATGGTAACCAATTTTTCTTTCTTAACACAGGAAGTGAAATATTTACGCTTCTTAATGCAATAACTAATTATTCTTTCTTAACATAGATGTTGTTTGGCGGGATAATAAAATATTTAGGCGCCTTAACACGGTAACCAATTATTATTTCTCAACGCGGGATAATGAAATATTTATGCGCCTTAATGCGCCAACCAATATTCTTTCTTAACACAAAAGTTGTTTGGCGGGATAATGAAATATTCAGGCGCTTTATCCCACTAATTAATTATTTTTTTAACGCGGGAGAATGAAATATTTAGGCGCGTTTTCGCACTAATTAATTATTTTTTAACGCGGGATAATGAAATATTTAGGCGCCTTAACACGGAGAATACATGTATATAAATATACAAGTTTTTTAAGATGAAAATTGAAATTTGGGTTGTTAAACATTTTCAAGTATTTTGTTTTCCTCTAAAAGAAAGCCACCAAAAAGAAAACCATTCCCCAAAACTCCACTTTCTACCCGTTTTCTCCTCCAATAAAGATCTACAGGCCCCAAAATGTCTCTCCACAAGTTAAATTCCGTTGCTGAATCCATCTCCTTAAGTCCCTTCTCTCACTTACTCACCACACTCACAGTGACCGTATATAGCTTAGCGTCAAATCAAATCAAAATCAAAATCACCCCTATTTACGTGCTCCCTTCATTCCGTTCCCCCCTCTTTCAAACTCCCCCTCTAGCTTCATATTCAAGCTGTCTTTTCTTTTCCCCCTTTACCTTTATTTTAATTTCCACAAAAAATAATTATTATTTCAACTCAATAAATACTAGAATTTTTTCTCATAACGATAAAAACATAAAAAAAAGTCCAAACTGTTCTCTCTCCCTGAACCCTCTCTCTCTAGAACCTCCGCGTCTAGGGTTTTTGTTACTCTAGGGTTTAATCACTCTCAGTCTTGTTCTTCTTCGCCATGGCCGCTGAGAAGCTCAGAGATTTGAGCCAGCCTATTGATGTGCCCTTGCTCGATGCTACCGTCGCCGCCTTCTATGGCACCGGATCTAAGCAAGAGGTCAGTCACCATCTCCACCTTCAATTTTATTTATTTTCTTTTTTCTTCAACAATGTCACGAGCACTACCGTGAATAATGCGCACTTTAGGTCTCATCAGTGTTTCACTGTTCGTTTTGTTTTCAAACTGATTAAGTCTCGTCAGTCTCGTTGTATGATTTATCATAATTGATTGAATTCAGCAAGCATGAATTCCACTGTGGTTGATTATCGATGCAGTGTTTCTGTGATTGATTAATAGTCCTATGAATATTGAGCTTAATGTGATGCTGTTTGCGGCCGTTTTGTTTTATCGATTTTGTATGTTCTTAGTTTAACATTTTTTTTTGTGTTCATATTGACTGTGCAGAGAAGTGCTGCCGATTCAATTTTGCGGGACTTGCAAAATAATCCTGATATGTGGCTTCAAGTTATGCATATCTTGCAGAATACTCAAAATCTGAACACCAAGTTCTTTGCATTGCAGGTTTGTTTTTTTAATGAACTCCTCTAGGGTTAATGTTAGGAGGGGTGGATTGCAATTTTTCAAAATAAAATATGGATATTTGATTCATGATTTCCTGCAAAATATTACGGCTTCAATCATAGTTAATGCAAATGACAATTTTGTTTTTGTCCGACACGACTCTCGGATTTTTTGGTTTTATAATGCAAAAGCTCTTATTGATTTGTTAGATGATCAATATTTGTGTTCTGGGTTGGTTGATTAGTAATGCACTTTATTTGAAAGCATACTTACTCTAAACTTTAAAGCACTAAATGTGAGGTGCGTCAGTTTGTAATTATGTGAGATTTGAGTTGATTACCTGTAGCTGGAATTGCTTTGTCAGTGGTCTTGAATATATAGCTTATATTTTCTGAAACTTCAGTTAGTACATTTGCCAAGAGGCTGGATCATGACAAAAATGTTCTTTCCATATCACTTTGTTTGATAAACCTATTGACTCAATATTCATTTGACTGCTGTGTTTATGTTTTCATATTTGTTATAGATGGATTACTTAGTTTTGACATCTGTAGCCTATTTACTAGCTTTGCCTTTGGAAACAATGCTTGTTAAATGTCAACAAGTTTTTCATCTCTTATGGGAATATTATATCTACTGCCTTTCTTAGTTTATGTATTTTCTATTCTTGTACGTTATATTCAGGTTCTTGAAGGCGTGATTAAATATAGATGGAATGCATTGCCTGCTGAGCAGCGAGACGGGATGAAGAATTTCATCTCTGATATCATTGTACAGGTATCGGTTGTATTTGGTGAAAGCAGTTATTTGTGTTGAGCTAGTCAGACATACATAGTTTTTCTTTTTTAGTACTTGGATTTTCTGCATCATTGATTTTCTTCTTGTTTTTTCTCGCATAGCTTTCCAGCAATGAGGCCTCATTTCGTACGGAAAGGTTGTATGTCAACAAACTCAACATTATATTAGTTCAGGTAAACACCGCAGTTTCTTAACATTGACTAATATTTCCTGTGTTTTTTAAGTCCCGAAACCCTTGTTTCAATGGTTAACTTTTATGATTTCTTTTTTTTATATACACATTCATTCATCTTAAGATGTTTTGTACTTTACTCTACTCCTGTATTGTTTGTTTTAATGTTGACATGTTTTTTTGAATTATTCTTTCGTCTCTCAAACAGTTATTTTGCACATGTAGCTTATCCTTATTCTTTTCCATCTATAAGTTTGACTTGCTTTAAGTTTTTATTTTCCTTTTTCCTCAACTAAGTCTTTATTTTTTCTGCAATACTTAATACACTCACATTTATATTATGGTTGTAGATTTCTTTTTCACTTTTTTTGTTTGTTTGTATTTCTGGATTCAAAATCTCTGTTTTCAAGTATTATTGTATCTTTTTGCATTCACCAAAAGGCTGTATGTAATGGTGGGTGTGTCTCACACGCAGATTTTGAAGCATGAGTGGCCAGCAAGATGGCGAAGCTTTATTCCTGATCTTGTCTCAGCAGCTAAAACTAGTGAAACAATCTGTGAGAATTGCATGGCTATATTGAAAGTAAGTCTTCCCCACTTTTCATAAATTATGTTTCTTATGTCAATGTCAATGACTAACTTAAAAAATGTGTGCTCAGCTTTTGAGTGAAGAGGTTTTTGATTTTTCGAGAGGAGAAATGACACAGCAGAAGATTAAAGAGCTTAAACAGTCATTGAACAGGTAGCTGTTGATAGCTCAATGTCTATGTATTCTTTTCCGCTTTCCATTTCACTCATCTTTCTTCTAAGTTGGGTGTCTGAAAGATTGAGTTTTAATTACTTGTTGTACATTAATGGATTCATTAGGCTGCATTCTTAAAATCCTCACCTGTGATGTTTTATAACTTCTTGTGTACACTATATTCTTGGAATGTGCTCTATAGATTGAAGGACTAGCAATTGGTAAGAACTGCATATATAAGTGGCTAGGTAGAGCAATTGGTTTTAACTAATAAGTGAGAAAGTATATTGTAGTTTGGATTTGTATTGCCTTACTTGTGATTTGGTAATTGCCTTTGTTGCCTGTAATAGTTAGACTGGGGCGATTGACGTCAAACATTCTGGTTGGTGATCAGTAATTGCCTAGTCTCTTTAGAACATGAATACTTTTAGGTAAGTTACACAAAGGAGAATTGTTTTCTAATCCAGGAATTATCACTAAAAGATGACGGCCCTTGCACGGGGCTCCCACCAGGCGGTGTCTTCGTAGCGTAGATGCATACAATCTTATCCTCAATAGGTGCTAGAGGGGATGCTGATTGTAGTTTTGAACTGGAATCTACTTATTGACTTAATTACTTACTAATTTGTTTATGATCTGGAAATAGTTTTGCTCAGAATTTCGCTGTTTAAGTTTACCATTAAGTTTCCAGATTGAGGGTAGTCAAACTACTAGATATAGAGGAAGGCCTAGAAAAACTATACATGGAAAGACCTCGAGATAAACGAGTTGGATAGAAATATGGTTTTTGATACAATGTGGTGTGGTTTGATCCATGTAGCTGATCTCATTTAGTGAGATACGACTTTGTTGTTGTATAATATAATGATGTGCTGGAGTTTCTTTATTATATTAATTGGCTTGATATACATATTGTTGCTTTCCCTTGTTATATTTATCCGGAAAGCATAAGCTATTAATTATGTGGAAACTTGGTAATGGTTTTATATCTAACATTCTTTATCATGCATGCTTTGGATGACTATTTATTTGTTCAGCGATTTTTATTTATCTACCTTTACTTTCTACAAAGTGTCTATCTTTTGCTAAGAATTATAATTGATTGTTTGCAGTGAATTTCAACTCATACACGAGTTATGCTTATATGTGCTATCAGCATCTCAAAGGGCTGAGCTCATACGAGCTACACTGTCCACATTGCATGCCTTCTTATCATGGATTCCCTTGGGTTATATATTTGAATCACCATTGGTAGGTTCATTTTTCTGCTCAAAATGAATTTCTTGTTAAGGAACTCACTAACCAAAATCTTTTAACTTTTGTCTCTCAGCTTGAGACGCTCCTAAAGTTTTTCCCGGTTCCAGCATATCGGAACCTAACATTGCAATGTTTATCTGAGGTATGTTCCATCCTTCCAGTTCTGATGTTTTTACTTGAATTTTTATTATAGCAATATATTCACTTTTTATGTTTCCAGGTGGCATCCCTTCAATTTGGGGATTATTATGATGTGCAGTATGTCAAGATGTATGGTATATTCATAGGTCAATTGCAGGTGTGTATGATTGAACTCCTTTTTGTAGCATGTACAGCATTCTTATGCTTATTCATTTGATTATGCTTGAGCATTTTGGCTGACTGTGATAATGTAAAATGTAGAGCATACTCCCGCCTACAACAAATATACCCGAGGCATATGCAAATGGCTCTGGTGAAGAACAAGTGGGTTTTTACTGAAATAAGATTCTTAATTTGCTTAATTAATTTTGAAGTATTTGTCTGACCATGCTTATTTTCCACTGTTTAGGCTTTTATACAGAACCTGGCACTGTTCTTCACTTCATTTTATAAGGTTAGATTTTTAAAATCTCATGTCTTTAATTTTATTGTGATGCATAATCATCAAACGATATTGTTAAGAAATGTGGTTTGGCCTAACTCAACCCTACAAAACCGGCTCGTAGGGTGAGGATCTTAACAGATATAATTAAACTGTGTGAAAGAATGTTACTTTGCTGAGGCTGGTGTCTTTAAGCTGAATTTTTGAGTTAAAGAATAGATCCTGCATTATTGGTGTGCTTGCTGGGTGTTCTGCTCTCTGGTAAAAATATTCTGACAGTCTTCTATTTATGCAGGTTCATATCCGCATCCTGGAATCCACTCAAGAAAATATATCAACTTTGCTGTTGGGCCTTGAATATCTTATCAGCATTTCATATGTTGACGATACCGAGGTTTTTAAGGTATGTCATACTGCATTTGTGTGTCCCAGTCTCCTGTTCCAAACACCCAAATTTTGATACTGTATTTGATTTGTTGAAAATAATAGGTGTGTTTGGACTACTGGAATTCCTTGGTGTCGGAGCTGTTTGAGCCACACCGAAGTTTGGATAATCCTGCAGCTTCTGCAAACTTGATGGGACTTCAGGTGCTGTGAAACTTACGATATGACTCGTGGATTGTCAAAATCAAGAATTGGCAATTCTCTTTTCCCCTATTAAAACATTTTTCTTACAAGCTATAACCTAGCATCTTTAATAGATGTTTCATTTTTTAATGCCTGTCCTTTGTTCTTAATGTTCGTAAGAGTGTCACTGTTTGTTTAGCATGTCTGTTATTATTGGATCAAGAACTAATACTTGGTTGGAAAGTGACTAATTAAATTACTAAAATCAATAATATGATTAGATGTGGTCAGTCATCCTAGTTACTATTAAAATTTTGCTTATTTTGCTCATTTTTCCTCGACTTAATCTATGTTTTTTTTGGTATTGTTTAAACAATTTTAAAACATGCTTGTGGTGTTACTACCACTAATCTTCATGTTATAAAAAGGATTCATTTTCAAATTTATGACATGGACACAGTAATATATATATATATATATATATATATATATATATATATATATATATATATATATATATATATATATATATATATATATATATATATATATATATATATATATATATATATATATATATATATATATATATATATATATATATATATATATATATATATATATATATATATATATATATATATATATATAAAGGATTCATGCTTGTGGTGTTACTACCACTAATATTTATGATATTTTCAAATTTATAAAATGGATTCACTAATCTCAATGTCTTTTGTGTGTTTCTAGTATTTCTTTTCTCACTTCTGAGAAAAGTGGCTGTGTATAATTCTTACTGATGTATTTTTCTCAATGGAGCAAGCAGGTATCAGGAATGCTTCCTGGTATGGTTGATGGGCATGGTTCTCCGCTTCTTCAACGCCGACAGCTTTATTCTGGTTCCATGTCAAAGTTGAGGATGCTAATGATCTGCCGAATGGCTAAGCCTGAAGAGGTTCTCATAGTTGAAGATGAAAATGGAAATATTGTCCGTGAGACCTTGAAGGACAATGATGTTCTTGTTCAATATAAGGTTATAAGCTGATATCTAAGCTCTGCTAGATTTTAGTGTCTGATATTCATATCTAAGCTCTGCTAGATTTTAGTGTCTGATATTCATATCTAAGCTCTGCTAGATTTTAGTGTCTGATATTCATATCTTTGCTAGATTTTATTGATTGCTCTCAATCAACTCAAATGCAATAAATTTGAGACTTACATACCATTGTTTAATTATACAGATTATGAGGGAGACTCTAATTTACTTGTCACATCTTGACCATGAAGATACTGAAAAACAGGTATATGAACCCAAAAGAACCTCCCTTTTATTTTGCTCCAAAGGCAATCACATTATATGGTGGTTTTGTTTTTTGATCAGTTTTAGTTTTTATTGTTGGGACATTTGTATTTGTTTAAAATATGAAACGATTTGTTATTTATCAATTTATGAAACTACGATAGCAACTTTCATGAAATATGACTTTTTAATGACCTAAAGTTGAATTGAATAACCTAAAAATGCAACATTATATTAGTATGTTGTGTTGGTTAAGAGTGATAGGGTGTAACGGCCACCTATCATAAACTTTTGTTTTTTTTGACGAATTTACCTATCATAATTTGTTACACTTTTTATTAAATTGCCTCGTTTCATGTAATGTGCAGATGCTGAGGAAATTAAGCAAACAGCTCAGTGGTGAGGATTGGACATGGAACAATTTGAACACACTCTGCTGGGCAATTGGATCTATATCTGGTTCCATGATTGAAGAACAGGTACTGTGAACCTTATGGTATTTATTGATTGACTTTATATCCGTATGTGCATGGGTTATTTTCAATATTAAATATATGTACAGCTTTTGTAATCTGTTGAGGCATTTCCATTATTGCGGTATCCCGTTGGTTATAAGTTTTTTTTTAACAAAATTTTTGTGGACATCCATGCCGATTTCAATATTATCTCGATGGCATAGGGGTATACCTTGGAAGGCATATAGAATGTCATAATTAGCAGCAGCGTCTAGTAAATTTTAATGATTCTCGATGGCATATGGGTATATCTTGGAAGGCATATTGAATGTTTTAATTAGCAGCAGCGTCAAGCAATTTGACCTTTTTTTTTTGGATCCTCAACTACTCTTCCATGAATTGCCAATCTTTCTCTGCGCACACACATATTGGCTTGTTTTTGTCTTTTCTAGGACTGATGAATGTGTAATATCACTTTCTCAACTGATTCATTAAACTTTGTTAACTATATCTGTAATTCTTTTATGGCATTGTTTTATCAGTTTTGGTATTTTATTTCCCTATTTATGGTTGGACTTCTTCCTTGGATTTGTGACAGGAAAACCGATTTTTGGTTATGGTAATTCGTGATTTATTAAATCTATGTGAAATCACGAAGGGAAAAGATAATAAAGCAGTTATTGCAAGTAATATCATGTAAGAAGTGTTTATATTTGCAATTTTAATTGTTTAATATTGCTATATTTTAGATATAATGTTCAGTTGCTTCGGTTGATAGGTATGTTGTTGGCCAGTATCCACGTTTTTTAAGAGCTCATTGGAAGTTTCTTAAAACTGTTGTTAACAAGTTGTTCGAGTTTATGCATGAGACACATCCTGGAGTTCAGGTTATTTTTTATCCTTTTGAAGCTTACTTTCAGTTTCAACTTGTCTGTTACATCTAATGATATTATTAATTATTTGTAATTGTTAAAAGCAACCTATGTTGTGATTTATTTTCTCCTAAGCTAGCTTGATTTTCTTATCTGCAATAATTTAAATATCCGATTAACCTGAACCTTGTCTTATTAATTAAGGCTTTCTGAGTTCAGACTAATTTTTTCTTATATAGTACTATATATAGCAATTTGACAAGATACACTATATTCTTCATGGCAGCATTATAGCCTATTTAACCCTCTAAATAAGCTAACTTTTAACTTCTATCATCCGATGAAGGACTCAATTCTTTAACTTCAATTGTGTATTATATGCCGGTGAACACTAAGCGTCTAACTTATGGCTTGCTGGAGTATTATTCTAATCTATATGTACCTTATAATATCCGCATGTCTGTGTCAAATATTCAAAAATAATCTGCATTACACTTTAAGTAAATAATGTAATATTCCGTTGATAATATTTATTGATCCTGTTTCAATTGTTTTAGGATATGGCCTGCGACACTTTTTTGAAAATAGTTCAGAAATGCAAGCGGAAGTTTGTGATCACCCAGGTAATAAGGACAATAATTTCCTTCCTTTTCTCATCTTTTTGAATTTAAATAAAAATGACTAATGCGTGTCCCACAATTCGTCCATTTATGTTAGTATGTGATGTAAACCATAACTGTCAAAGTAATTGCTATTTCAGGTTGGCGAAAATGAGCCATTTGTATCGGAACTTCTATCAGGCCTTCCAATCACTATTGCAGATCTTGAACCCCATCAGATACACTCCTTCTATGAATCTGTATTCTTTTTAGATTCCTTAAACTCATTACTTAAATTTTTCTTATTTAATTATATATTATTTCGTATATTCTATATTTATTCTTGTGTCTGCAATGTAAGTTATATTTTTGAAAATTGTAGGTTGCTCATATGGTTCAAGCAGAGTCTGATTCACAAAAGAGAGATGAATATATTCAGCGGTTGATGGGGCTCCCTAATCAGGTCTTTTGCCTGCTTAAGAAGCCATGTCATTTGCCAAATGACTTTCATGTTTTTTTTTTTGTTTTTTAATTTTGTAATTTTTCTTCCTGGAAATACTGTCTTATAGTTGATGCCTATGATTTTGGTTTTTATTCCTGCAGAAATGGATGGAAATTATTGGTCAGGCACATCAAAATGTTGAATTTTTGAAGGATCAAGATGTAATACGGACTGTACTTAATATACTGCAGGTATTGTTTTGTCTTTTTTTGTTGTTGTAATTTTGTGTTATTCTGCTGGATATTCTTTTCATAATTTGCCGTGCATGCTAGGATGCCATTTGAATATTGAAATTTCATTTAATACTTTATTGCCCGCATGTCAGTCCTTGTTAGAACACTGTTTATGTTGTTGGATTACTTAGTTGGTTACAAGCATGGAAAAGGAGTAGGGATGTATTTTCTTAGTTTTATTTTGGAATTTAAACAGTTAGCACGTGACTTTGGTACCCACTATTAATTGTTGCAAATTTATGGGAAAGTTAGTTTCCTTTATTCATTCACAACTTCTGTTTTTACTGGTTTTTCTACGTCTCGATGTGTAATTATTCTTAGAATTTCGACCGGGTTTAACTCAACCTTACAAAACCGGCTTGTATGGCGAAGATTTCCCCTACTTGAAAAGATATGTTTAGATCATATTCCATCCAATGTGAGACTCTAAATACACCCCTCGCACGCTTAACATTCTTGATGCGTGGATATAAGTGATGTGTGTGGTCTGATAGCAGAAACCGAAAAACATGTCGTCCAACGTATCTTGAACTACTTTGAGTCCATCTTAGAATTTGGGCTGGGCCTAGCTTAACCTTACAAAACAGACTTGTAAGGCGATGGTTACTTATAAACAAATGTTCAAGCCATATTTCATTGTCGGGGACTCTTAACAATTATGATTGTAATAAATACCAAGTCTCACTTTTATTTTTGTTGTTCTGCTGCTTTATGTTGTTAATGTTGTGTTTTAATTCCTCCTAATTGCAGACGAATACAAGTGTGGCATCTTCATTAGGGACATTTTTCCTTCCCCAAATCACATTGATCTTTTTGGACATGTTGAATGTGTACAGGTGTGTTCTGTTAACTGATATTTTTTGTACCAGTTATGCTAATAACAGTTGATACAGAGCAATAAGTAGTTTGATTTGATTAATTTTTTTGATCGATATATGCTAAATCAGTTTTTTGGTTTTCAACAGAATGTACAGTGAACTTATTTCAAAAAGTATTTCAGAAGGGGGACCTTATGCATCTAAAACATCCTATGTGAAGCTTCTACGGTAAGATTAATTGAGATTATATTGGTTTTTAATAAATATGATGACTGTTCAGTCCCTTTATATATATTCTTCGTAATGCAGTTCGGTTAAGAGGGAGACACTTAAACTAATTGAGACATTCTTGGATAAGGCTGAAGATCAACCCCAGATTGGAAAACAATTTGTGCCACCAATGATGGATCCTGTTCTGGGAGATTATGCTAGGAATGTTCCTGATGCAAGGGAATCAGAGGTTTTGTCACTTTTTGCTACAATAATAAACAAGTATGCTTCTTTCTCTTTTTTCTGTTTATTTTTTTTGTTGATTGCGTACGGTGCTTTGACATCTGGCATTATGCATGCTTATATTCTTTACTTCCCGAGGTTTATGTAATAAGCACATGTTTCACTCATTTACTCTATCCCTCTTACTTCCAGATATAAGGCTACCATGATTGAAGATGTACCTCGCATATTTGAAGCTGTCTTTCAGTGCACACTAGAGGTAGTTATGCAGAATATTCAGCTTTGTAAATGTTCTAGTTTGTTATTGTTGTTGTTATTATTGTTATTATTATTATTATGTGGTTGGTGGCGGCCCTTGTGTTTGATATCCACCTTGGAATATACTAATTCCTTTGATTTGAATATTTTTAGCTTTGAAATAAAATAGTCATGGTCTTGTATTTAGATCACGGACTTGTGTTTACAGATTTAAATGTAAATTAAATATTTTTGATAAAATAAGACATCTAGTTTTATTGTTACTAGAAATGTTAATTTACAGTAAAATTTATAAGGATTATTTGGAGATTCAAAATTTACAATAATTATTCTGAGATTATCAACTGAACTATATATTTTATTTATTCTATTACCCAGATGATTACAAAAAATTTCGAGGATTACCCAGAGCACCGGCTTAAGTTCTTCTCTCTACTCCGTGCCATAGCTACTCACTGTTTTCCTGCATTAATCTGCTTGTCAAGTCAGGTTTTTTTCTTCCCCTTTTTCCACAACGAATCAGTCGCATGTCAGTTTTTTTAGTGTATGAGGTATTAACTGCGCCTGCATGTCAAAATTTGCAATCTCTGCATTCTGTCTGATATTTTTGGGCTCATGTGTCAGCAATTGAAGCTTGTTATGGATTCAATCATGTGGGCATTTCGGCATACAGAAAGGAATATTGCTGAGACTGGTCTGAACCTGTTGCTGGAGATGTTGAAGAAGTTTCAGGTATGGTTTTTCTGTGCAAATACTTTGCACCCTAACCGGCGTAGGGTTTTTCTGCACACTCTGTGTGCAGGTTTTCATGTTTTTGAGGACTTCTTATCTTTGTCACACTTGGTCTTTTTATCAATGATAAATTTTATTTTCCATTCATGACAAAGTTATTGCAACTTCTGCATATATCACCATTTTCTATATTTTGACTGAATGCCTTATTTTACAACAGGGTTCAGAGTTCTGTAATCAATTCTACCGGACATATTTCTTGACAACTGAGAATGAGATATTTGCTGTCTTAACTGATACTTTTCATAAGCCTGGGTTCAAATTACATGTCTTGGTGCTTCAGCATTTGTTTTGTCTGGTACAGTGTCATAGTCATGCTTTTTGATTTTGGTTTTATTTTTGTATCTCAATTTAGCAAGAGCACATAATGAGTTTGACCTTTCAGGTGGAAACTGGTTTGCTAACCGAGCCCCTATGGGATGTTACTACAACTTCATATTCATATGCAAATAATGCAGATTTTGTACGTGAGTATACTATAAAGCTTCTAAGTGCTTCTTTTCCTAACATGACAACAGCTGAGGTAATTGAAGAGATAAACAATATTTATTTCCCTTTTGTTAGGACAAATGACTAATTTCGACAAATTTTCAGGTTACCCAATTTGTTCACGGGCTCTTCAAGTCTACAACTGATCTCTCTACATTTAAAACTCATATACGAGATTTTCTTATACAGTCAAAAGAATTTTCAGCTCAGGTAATGCTTTATTTAGTTTTGCTAATTAAACTTGTGCTGAATTCAGGTGTATTTTGGTTAAAAGCAACAAATTGAGAAGTTTTTTTGGGACTCCTATAAGTTGACCATTAAATCTTGTAATTTAAGTTTACTTGCATGATTGTTTTCTATGATCATTTTATTAGCTCATTGCTACAGTTTTTGATGTTTCTGAGCTTTATCATGTTCACCCTTGTAAATTGTTGATTGTATTCCTTCCTGTCCCTACTACACATATCTGATGTTTGTCATCCTCTGTACCTCAGGATAACAAAGATCTCTATGCCGAGGAGGCTGCAGCACAAAGAGAGAGGGAACGACAAAGAATGCTTTCTATTCCGGGGCTGATTGCACCAAGCGAGTTGCAAGACGAAATGGTGGACTCATAGGTAGATCTAGTTGCAAGACGAAATGGTGGACTCATAGGTAGATTAAACAGCGTGGAAGTTAATATTAATACCATGGGCATTTTAGTGTATTTCACAGGCTCCGTGATTCAATCAATTAACAATGACTCTGAGAATAGGTGCAACTTTTTTCTCCAAGTTTAGTTTTTACTCTCAATATTTTATGTTGGGACTGGTTTGGCAGGTTTTTCAGAGTTTTACCTAGCCGTCAACATTGCCTTGTCCATGGGGTGAGTGTAGATTATTGGTTTACTAATCGAGGATGATAATGTTGGGTCATTTGTATTGTGAAGGCATCTTTGTCTTGAACGAAGATGGAAGTCTCGTTTGAAGTGATGATGACTATTTAGGGGCGACCTCCTAACTTCTGGCGGTTTGTGCAGAAAACCCTTGTGGTTTTATATTTTGTATTTTTCCCTTCAATATACTTAGGGATATTGATGTACTGAGTGCACTTAATGTTAGTGTTATGTGCCCCATTCGTCCCAATAGAGAGATATTATTTTATGTCTATAATGTCTTGCTTTCTAACTTCAAATTTCTAGCACGCCAACTAATTAGAACACCTAATAAGACCAGCTAAATTATTGAAAACTTTCATAACTTTAATACTTCTATGATTGGACCACGCTTTTTCTTAAAATTGGTGTAGTCAATATCATCCACCATGATAAATGGCGAATACAACAATTTTGATTGAAAATATGATTATTTTATAATAATTTTCAAAAGAAAACAAGTATAAATAAGCTAAAGGTCTCAAGTTAGGTCGGATGAAAAAATGTTAACCATGTGTTTCATAGACTTGATTGCGTTGAACCTTACATTTTTGAAAGTTTGTGACCGTTATGTCCTGTACTTAAGTAGAGTTGATAATATTTTGACTTATCTACTTAAGTAGAGTTGGTAATATTTTGACTTATCATCACTTGTGATATTTGGGGGTTTAGAAGGGAGGGAGGGGGATGAAAGACTTTCAAAAATATATATTTTTTTAAAACATTGTGTAATCTTGAACTTCTTCATTTTTTTTTTGTATAAGTGATAAAAGGATATTTATCATAAATATATTTTTAATTTTTGAAATATTATAACATAAGTCATATTTGAATAATTTGTTCAAGGATTTCAAAAAATTTCAAATTTCTCATCCAATACAATTTTTTAATTTTTTAAAATTCAAATTTTAATTTTTTAAAATAAGGAGGATTTTGATTTTTGAATGAAAATAAATCTTTTAAAGGAATGTATTCAAAGGAAGGACAAGGGGTCAAATTATAATTTGTAAGAATGAGTTAGGCCAAATTATAATTTGATATCTATGGTCGTTAGTTCGAGTGAAGGATTAACTGAGTTGTATCAAAAGTCTTCCTCACATGGTGGTGGATAGAAGGCATGTTACGTTGAAAAAGTTTCAACAACGGTACAGAGTGTACCTGAATGAAAGAGTTTCTGCTTTAGAAGAAGCATTGTTGATAGACTCACACTTGAGGGAGAGTATTAAGAAATAAGTGTGAGAAAGTCCTACATTGATAAGAAAATTGGAGATTGAGCATTTCATAAGTGAGAGGACTCACACAATGATTTGCTCATAAAGAAAGACCCTACTGAAAATTTTCCCCTTATGTTACTCCTTAAATTGATGACCCAACAACATTAAGTGTGACTGAATCTCGAGATCCTATTATACATAATGACATTATTCTTAAAGTATATATAGTCAAACTTTAGTGTGAAATGTGAAAATATTAAAATATTGAGACTATTATATGGATAAACAGATGATCATATATCACAGATCATGGATAAAGATTATCGAGTATTTACATAGGTATACATAATATGAGTAATATTTATATTGGACTGACCCACCATGATTTTACTATATAGAATGTTATGCAAGTTTCATAAGTTATTCTTAAGGGATAGTGGTGTATACCTTCAACCTGGAATCACTCTGGATCCCTAGACGTGAAGTCAAGTACTTTATTGTCAATCAAATATTTTCTATAGTATGGTGATCATAAAGATGTTTCACGGGTACTCCACAAATCATGTTGAAGGACATGAGTAACCTAGATGGAATTTTCTCATTCCACGTAACATGATAAAATTTTAAGGGCCAAATATTCAATTAGACAAGAGTGATACATCTGATTGTTTGTGTTCAATATAGACATAAGGGAAAATGGTAACTATACACATAAACATTATTACAATTTTTTTTCATATCACATGACATTTTTGTGACTTGGATAACAATGATGTGTTGGTAAATACCACTTACTATTTATTATATAAAATGTCTGATTTGATATAATTTCCAACTCCATGAGAGCCTACAAGGTCACAAACACAAGGAAAGATTGATGCAAGAAAATAAATAAATGAAGCTTAATAGATTGTGTAATCTTGCAATGCACTAGATTAGTTAGAGAAACACGGTACAATGGAAGATATGATGTATTCACTAGGTTAATTAGAGAAACACGGTACAATGGAAGATATGATGTATTTAAGTGGAATATGAATACTGTAAGGTGCAATGTACTCAAGTTAAATACGAAACATTGTAAGATAAGATGCATTTAAGTAAAATACAACATTCCGTATACAATGTGCTTAGTGGGCTTGTTGAGCTTGTAGCTAACATAAGAGGTTCTATAAATAGAACCCCCGTGTTAATGTATTTGTTGCTTGACAAAAAATTTGATTTATGAAACCCTAGTCACTCTCTCTCTCTCTCTCTCTCTCTCTCTCTCTCTCTCTCTCTCTCTCTCTCTCTCTCTCTCCACACACACACACAACATCTTCATTCATAACAACTAGACTGAGAATAATGTGTGAACTAAATAGAGGTATTATTGTTTGTTCAAAGCTCGTGATCGCTCCCGATTTTGCATCAGCTATTAATGGCTATTTGTTCAACGCTCGTGATCGTTCCTGATTCTGCATCAGCTATTAATGGCTACAAGAGATAACCATCCTATTATTGATCATGCTCATTTGTGAAGATCAACTTAATACAAATTTTTATTTTCTGCTGTGTATTTCAATTATGATTTCCCTTCTGTCTATTTGATGTACAACCAAATATCAATGCTAAGAAAACATTCATCTCATAATTAACAATGCTAATTATTTATATAACATCATGTTGTTTGACCTTAAAAATGCAAAAGCCACTTATAAAATAATTGTAAAAATAATTTTCAAAAACCAAATAAAGGATATACTTGAGGTGTATATATGCGACATGATTGTAAAATTTGAAGAAGTGCAACACACAATTCACTTTAGAAATAATTTTTTTTCATAAGTATACAAATACAATATGAGCTTTAATTTGAAAAATGCGCATTTAAAGTTAAAGCGAGAAAATTCCTAAGAGTGTGTTTGGATGGAGCATTTTAATGAGGGAAAATAATTTTTTGAGGGAATTTAAAATGATTTGACCAAAATCCATTGTTTGGATACAAAAGTGAAGAATTGTTAAAATGATGGAAATTTATGGAGTATTTCATTTAAGTTAAATTTAGTCATTTTGAAATGACACCAAAAACCAAAGAATTTGAAATTCCTCTCATGTTCCATAGAATGTATTTGTTATTATTATTTCTTCAAATTTTACAAATTGGTCCTCATATTTTCCAAAATTATAAAATTGACAAAAAAAATTGCAAATTGGTCCTTAATAATTTTTTTAAATTTACAATTTGGTCCTTCAAATTTTTAAAAATTACAAATTAGTCCCTACTTTTTCATTTTTTAATTTGCTCCAAAAATTTAAATTTTATACAAAATGACACCAAAAATCTAACAATGAATTATCTTAATACTCCATCCAAACAAAACAATTTAAAAATGAATGGATTTGAATTGAATCATTTGAATTGCTTTGAATTTTAAATTACTTTTAAATTTATAATTACCTCATCCAAACACACTCTAAGGTTTCACATGACAAAATGAAGAATCAAAGTTAATCCAGCTGAATGAAAGACCATAATCGAGATGGATATATGGTTCATAAAGAAGAATATCCATGCACACATGATCAATGCTCTCTTTATATTGATATCAATAGTTATACTAACATGTGCTCTAATGATACATATTAATGATACTATAATTAGAAAAAATTAAATATAATTAAATGTGATAAAATTATATTTAAATTTTCAACACATTGAATGCACGTGTTGCAAAAAAATATTTATATAAATAACTTATTAACTTGTATCTTTGAAACACACGTTAACTTTTCCATTGTATCAAAGTCATCACAACATGCTCTGCTATTTTGCCAACTTTTAAGGAAAAAAGTTTGGATTGGAAAGTGTGAAGCAACATATAGAAATTTGATGAAAATCCTTTCGCAACCATTAGCCTCATCAATACTAGGACTCTAGGAGTAAGTGTCACTTTATTTATACAGAATTGTTAGTGATGTGAATAGGTAAGGACATGAAGAGCTGTTAAAATGAGTTATTCGACCTTAAATGGATCGATTTTGATGGATTTCAAGTTTTTTAAAATCAGGCCAAAAAAGTCTTGTTGTAATATGGACTCAAAAATTCATCCACTAGTCCGACCTTAAACGATTTTTTTAAAGCAAACATTAAAGTAAAAATCTCATAATATTTATTCTAAATGCAATAAAAATATATTATTTTAAATATTAAACATTTTTAAATACTTTATTATTTTTTAGAAATACTATTATATATCTTTAAATATAATATATGTCTAAATTGTATATATATTACTCAAATATTTGACATAAAAGAAACTAATATAATATAAAAAAACCGTGAAGTAAATTGTAAAATAATTAAATATTAATTTGATTATATTAATGTATAATATTTAAAAGAGAAAGATTGAATATAATAGAGATAAAATTTGGTGATGTGAGAAAAATTAATGTGTTATTTTGGAATGAGAAATATAAATATTAATATATATTTTTTAAATATACGCGGGGCAGGTCTAACGGGCTATCCGCGACTTATACAGAATATACCTAATGAGTATGAAGCTTCTTAGTTTTTGGCTAAAAAACTTTGAAAACTTATAAAAATATGAGCTTATAAAAATATGAGCTCTATTTTTAAAGTTCAAATCCTATGATTTATCGAACTTGGCGAGTCAATCCAAATGAATTAGTACTTAGTACATTATAACAATTATAAGGATATATCAAATTTTACTTAAATAGGCCAGTTACTTGTTAAATTAAAGTCAATATAATACCTAATTTTCATTAAATAATTTATTTTTTAATTTGATCTTACCTGTTTAAAAATATATTCAATGTTAAGACTTTTAAAACATTTGACATATTCATAAAAGGCTAATAGAATAAATCATGAATTTTGTAGTAATGTTTTGTTTTATTTTAATTTTGGATACACAATATTTCATTTTAATTAATTATGGGTCAAACTCAACATTAAATGGACCGAGACATAAGTCGTTGTCCCGTGACTTGTTTTATTTTTATCCCACTAATCGTTTTAGTAGAAATTATCATAGCCTAGTTGGCTTGTGAAAATGGAGAAATCCAATATCCTTGAAACTTTGTGAACGAAGATTTCAAGGGAGATACAACCAAATACAAAAGGATTGAGAAAATGACTTAATTCTGATAGTTGATGCTAGAAAGTTGTACCAATATTTCTCGCCCATTCCATTTATATAAGGAGAAGATGATAAAATTATGAAACTTGATGAGTTTGATATCTGCTTTGAAGCGAGTAAAACCCCAAAGACTCATGCTCTAGTGAACTTTGGGGTAGAAATGATGCACATGACTAATAAACTATGTACCATCTGAACCGTTTTTGTTGACGGGTCCTCAAGTTTGAAAAGTAGTTGAACATGTCTACTTCTAGAACGTGAAAAAGGATTAAAAAGTGGAAGTGTCCATTACATTCTCTTTCCCTATATCAAATAATCAAACTAGTGTATGAATCATGCATTGCTGTCCTCAAGCTTATCGAAAAATATACGCCAAAGGAAGTGCCTCAAATTCAACCCTTAGTTGGTTGCGCTGTAGATAAATGGAGAATTCCATCCCAAAGATCCGTTGAAGAAATTCATAGTAGCATAAGTAATACACATCCTAAGGAACAAAATGCAAGGGCAACGGACAAACAAGCATAAACAAAACTTTTATCTAAGAAATATTTAGTTACCTAAACACATGTTTTTTAAAAGTGATTTTTTCATAAGCAAAATGGATTAAAAAAAGAGCACAAGGGGTGCTAACACAAGAATACAAATAAAAATAACCAACCACCAACCACCAACAAGAAAATCCAACTATGATGTCCCAATACACATGGCCGGATTAACACGTCAATCCGCCCAAACAAGAGAATCTCCTACCTTATAAAAAGAAAGGAACCATTCCTAAGCAACAAATTTAATCATCCCAAGGGTATCAAAATTAATTAAAATACCTCCATTAAAGAGAATCTCATTCCTACAACTCCAAATACCCCAACAAAAATCCATCCCAAAAATCCATCTAGTGTCCACCACAAAACGAGACTTACAAGCCAATTCAAAAGATAAAAGATGATTAAAGATATTACCCGTAATAGTAGAGACATTAATGTCGAGCCAACCACAAAACTTGCTCCACCAAAACCAAAGAAACGGGGCAAGATTCAAAGAGATGATCCGTGTCTTCCTCCTCCACCCCACAAAGGGGCACACTAGATTAAGCAGACCCGATAAAATATGACACTTTGACAAATCCACCATAGTGGGAATCTTATTCAAAATAAGCCTCCAACCAAAAATCAAGACCTTGTTCGGAATCTTTGTTTTCCAAAAATAGGATAAAACACTAACCTCCTCAACCTCCAAGCGATGGACCCGATAACTCCCCTCCAAAATCATGTCATAAGTAGCTTTTACAGAAAAACCCGTGGAGTTTTTCCACCAAAAGTACGAGTCTGCGATACCCACGGTAGGCTTCGACCCTCTCAAAGATGTAACTAAATTCTCAACACGTTCCCCATCCTCATCATCAACAAAACCTTCACGGAAGTTAATACGCCACTCCCATGAACCTGAAATCCAAAAACCATTATCACTAATCTTAGCACAAGAGGGCTCAGTGGACCGAAAAAGAAAAGGAAAGCGGTCACAAAGAGGAGAACATCACAACCGCCTATCAAGCCAAACATCAAGTCCATCACCATACCCTAACTTGCAAGAGATGGAAGAAGGAAACCAATTTTCCAACAAACTCGTCCCCTCCCGAACCGAATGGACACAAATCTTTCCACCAAAGAGAGACCTTGTTTCTTCTACGAGTCACCGAAACAGAGAGCATAACTCTTCTAATGTCACCGTACCTACAAGAAAGAAGGTTAGTCCATAAAAAATTCTCCTCACACTAAATCCGCCACCTCCACTTGCAAAGTAAAGAAAGATTGAACTTCCTGCAATATTTGACTCCTAACCCACCATCCTTATTTGGCAAACACACCTTAATAGCAATTTGAAGCTTAATGATTTTTTTCTTATCCTTCGTTTCCCTCCATAAAAAGACCATTTGAAGCTTAATGATCTCCTTAATAGCAACTTTAGATGCCTTATAGAAAGAGAAGACATAAATTAGAATGCTATACAAAACCAGATTCAAGAGAACCACCATACCACCAATAGAAAGAGGCCTATTTTGCTACGACTCCAATTTTCTTTGCATCTTTGAAACTATCGACCTCCACACCTCCCTCATCCTAGAATTGACTCTCACAAGAATCCCCATAAAAGAAAAGCAAGTAGATCCTACCACACAATTAAGGAAAGTTGAGGCCGTTTAACAAAATCTGGATCCAAGTTCACACCCATAAACCAACTCTTCGATAAATTAACTCGAAGACCCGAGACTAATTCAAAACCCCTAAGAATAATTTTAACGCTCCACAATTTATTCCACGAGCCATCACTAATTAAAAGAGTATCATGGAGCATCTTAAAATGTAAGTCTTCTTCCGCCTTAAAACCCACACACTCACCCAAACACGAGGCTTTCCTCATCAAAGCCGACAAACCTTCTGCCATGAAGAGAAAGAGAAAAGGAGAAATAGGATCCCCTTGTCGAAGACCCTTAGTCACCGCAAAATCTTTAGTTGGACTACCATTAACAAGAATTGACACAGTGGTATTGAACATGAGCGATTCCATCCAACTTCTCCATGTACCTCAAAACCCATTATCCTTAACAAATATCTCAAATAATCCCATGCGACATAATCATATCATGCAACTCTTCTTATGCCTCTTTTATAAATCTAAAATTTTGTTAACAACCAACACAACATCCAACATATTCCTTCCCGGAACAAAAACCGATTGACAACTCTAAATTAGCTTTCCAATAACCTTATTGAGCCTAGAAGCAAGCAACTTAGCTAAAGTACGATACATACTACCAATAAGAAAAATCGGTCTAAAGTAATTCAAGGAACTAGAATTATCAACCTTCGGGATTAAGGCTAGAAAGGAAACCGTAACAACTTTAGGAAGAGTAGAAAACTTGAAGAATTCATTAACAAAGTTCAAGATATCATCCTTCAAGAAAGGTCAACACACCTTGTAGAATCCCATATTAAAACCATCTGGACCCAGACTTTTGTCACCCACAGAATTCAAAATAACATCTTTTACTCCTGCCTTAGAAAACTGAACCTTAAGAATTGCCGACTCCTCATCAGACAACTACACCAAATCGATCCCATTTAAAGATGGCTGCAAGAAGGAAGTTTCGAAAAATATCTTCTCAAAATGACTCATATTCTCCTCCTTTACCAACACCACGCAATCTAACCAACCCGTCACCGAATTCAACCCGACTAAAGAATTCCTCACAACACATTGTTTCAATGCCTTATGGAAGAAACTGGAATTTGAATCACCTTCCTTAAGCCAAAGTGTTCTTGCCTTTTGACAAAGAACATTCTCCTTAAATGAATCGCTTTACAAACTCTACTCGAAGCCATCGACTGATTAATGGTCAAAACTCAATATCCATCTGTTCATCTCCCACCATAACAAAGTCAAAAGCATTAAGATCTTTAAAAGCTTATTCCTCTTGGAGATTCAAGATACCAAAAACATCCACATTCCATCTTCTGAGATTATCTCTTAAGACATTTAATATTTCCTTAAAAGAAAAAAGCATTTTCACACCACAAGGAGCCGAACGCTAACAAGATTCCGCAAAACTAAAAAACTCCTCATGCTTAGTCCAACAGTTATTTTTTTTGAATGATTTAGGCCCCCAATTTTTAACATTACCCTTAAACCATATATGACGGTGATATGAAAGCTCTATATTATCAATCACCTGATTATCAACCTTCCGCAACCCCAACATACCGTCACTAAATAAAAAAGGTCCAGCCGACTTCTAGCCGCACCATCAAGACTAAACCACGAAAAATTTCTACCCACCACCGCCACATTTATTCCCTCCAAATTCTCAATGAACCCATTGAATTCCTCCATTTCCCTAACATTTACAAATCGCGAACAACCCTTTCTCTCCTCCTCCAATTTAACAACATTAAAGTCACCACCCACACACCATTCCCCCTCTGGAAACTACCCTTACAAGCCAACAAATCCCTGCAAAGCTGCCTTTTTTCTAAACAACACGCCACATAAACATTCACAATATATAAATTAACACACTTCCATCACACATTCAACCCCACAAAACCCTCTCCTGTAAATCTGAAAGAGATATCAAACATACCTTTTCTCCACAAAGTAAAAATGCCTCTCGATCTACCAATAGATGATTTGAAAGTCCATTCAACATTCAAACCACCCCACAACTCATAAACCATTTTATCATCAACCTTCTGTAACTTAGTCTCTTGAATCAAGCAAAAATCAAACTTTTCCTTCCTAATTAACTGGCTGTACCACATCCTTTTAATAGGACAACCACACACCTTCAGATAATAAGAGATACCTCTCATAAGGAAACTCTAACAATATCAACCTTCTGGGATAAAGTGATTCCATCCCTAATCTCCAACTCCATAATTGCATCAACAAAAACACCATCAGACCCTTTTCGAACAATCCCAAACGCCGTCGCCTTGGACCAGAGTTTTAATGCTACCTCTTCAGAACAATCCTTCAGAAGTCTATCATTTTCTTTGACAAGACAAGAATCAGAAATCTCATCGGAAGAAACTGAAAGACTCCGCAGAACAGCCGCTCCCGAAACTCCTTGATGGCTTTTTGAACCTGACATTTACAATAGTTTTCCTTCTCTCTACAAAGGCTCAAAGAACGAACGAGAAATTTCCATCTTCGTCCTTGTATCACCATAACTAATTGGAACATAAACAGGACGCTTCACCTTTTTTTTTCCATAAACATTTGGCCCAAGCCCTTTTAAAGCCAAATCAAATTGGTCCACACATGCTGTAACAACCTTACCTATTTTCAACCATTTCTAGATTGGCACAAACCCCTTTCCAACTAAAACAGCCAAAGAGTCCAAAGAAGCTGTGGGACCCGCATTAAAAAGTTGTTTCCTCATAGCATCTGAATCTACACCTGTCACTACCCTAGTAGACTCAGCACATCCCTCATGCAAATCCAACAAATTAGGGCTAAAATACTACCCCAGAAGTGGCTCAGAAGAACTTCCTCCCATATTCATGTTAATTGTTCCATCACCATTAATGTTAGAAAAAGATGGATCAACTTCCGTACCATACTCGAAACCCTTCACTTTCGCACCCCCAGCCCCCACCGCACCACCCATATCCACCACCACCTCTGCCTCTAATTCACTAACACCACTGTCACTCCCATCATCAAACTCCCCCATCGATGCCAAGGAATCATCATCTCCATACGTCGTCTGCACAAATGAAAGCTCCAAAGGGAGTGGTGATAAATTTGAAAAACACATCACTCCAAACATGACACGAAAATCCAAATAGTCTAACCCATGTAACTCGCTCATCATCACCACCCCTAGTTCCATCTCTTGACCTCCACAAACCAGTTGTCCATCCAAGATGCTCCACTAACAATGAGGTCATCAAGCTCCCCATCACCACGATCCTCGAAAAGACACAACCTTGCTCCCAATGGAGGTACCTTAACCCTAAAATAACCTTCCATGTCGAAGACATCTTGGATATTGTAGGTTAAACCGACCTTCTCCACTTTCCCAACAAAAGCTTCGTTGAATCTAATGAAATCTTCCTCATCAATCTTATCATAAACCAACTGATATGAAGGAATCGCCGATGAAAACCAAAGCTTCATCTTAGTCGCTACCACATATGATCTTCTATCCCTGAACTTATAACCTCCCTTCAAACGCTCTTCCTTTTGAAACTCCAATCCCAACTCAGAAGGCTTCGAGACACCCGAAACATCCCGTTATGGCCGCTAGAATCTTGGGAGATTGACAAAAAGTTTTTGCTTGCCCAGGAAAATATTGTCTAACTTGATCGCCATCATATCAACATCGCTAACCTCAAAGAAACACACAAAACCAAATCTTCGTCCATGTTTGTTTTTCCGCGCCGAAATAGTCACCTCATCCACCACACCATAGTCTCCGAAAATCTCGTACAAAATATAGTATTATTTGAATGATTTGTTTTTGTGGGGAAGTATTCTCGTACAAAACCAAATCTTCGTCCATGTTTGTTTCCCCGCTTGCGACCATGTCTACCGCTTTTAGCGAAGTCCCATTTACTCAGTTGCTTATTTGAATGTTTTTTACCATCCACCCTGGTCCATTCGTTCTTCGTTACCCCCAGTCCCTCTCTCCTCCCTCCTTTCTCCTCTCTCTCTCTACTCTCATGTTTCTGTAAGCTAAAAGTGATTAATACAGAACAAAGACGACTTCAACACTAGTTGGATGACATTCATAACCAAACATCCTAAAAATAAATAATTCCTTTAAGACTAAAAAAACGACAAAGATGTGCAAGAGAGTCTTCTCTTACTTTGTGGTACATGAAATATTTTAAGAATGAGATAAAATTTCGAATGCTCGCATACCCGACATCCACTTTTAACACTTCGACCACTTCCCCTAAAATTAATAATTTAAATTCTCAAAATAAATTTAAAAAAAAAATTTAAAATTCCTAATTTTTGTAAAAACAAGCTATGATTAGCTTTTAGTATAAAATAATCATGCATGTCCTTTAACCATTTTTTTCACAACAAAGAAATGATTGAATAGTCAATTTCACAAAATATAGTACTATTATTTTCCATATCTAAAATGTTTTAAAAATCGAAAAGGTGAAAGATTCCATTCTGATTTAGCTAGCATCATAAATTCATAATAACAAGGTGCTGATAATTCATTTTTCCAAATCAAACGCAACAGGGAAGGTAGAAGGAAACGCAATTCAATCCAATTCCATTTCCCTTTCCTTCCCTTCCCTTTGCATTTCCTTATTCAAATACCTCTTTTTCTGTTTCCAAGAATCGTATAATCAATCAAACAACGATTTTCTTCGATTTTGATCTCATGGGTCAAGCTTTTCGCAAGCTTTTCGATACCTTCTTCGGCAATACCGAGATGCGGGTAACCCTTCTCTTCCTTCTCAATCTCACTTTTTTTAAAATTGTTTTTTTTAATAAATTAATAATCTAAGAACAATAAATGTCTTTTTTTTCCCCCTAATAATGCTGATTTTGTGCTTGATTATTAACTTGTGGAGTTTAATTTTTCCCAAATTGTTAATTTAGCTCTATTTGCAATAGATTTGGTTATATGTTTGTTTTGTTTAATTTTTCAATTTGATGTGGTTTAGGTTGTCATGCTTGGTCTTGATGCTGCTGGAAAAACAACTATACTCTACAAGCTTCACATTGGAGAAGTTTTATCCACAGTTCCTACAATTGGTTGGTTTTATTAAAATTCATTATTTCCTTTGTTAAAATTTCATAAAGATACATATCTTGTTGTTATTTAATGCTAATGAAGTTGTTTTTGGCAGTTATAGTGGAAGATTTATTAGCTTATTCTTGTTGGTTATCTACTTTTGTTGTTGTTTCTTTGTCTGTTTTGAATATGTTTGTGAGTTGAGTTCGTTTTTGTTTGCATGATGAAATAGAGATTTTGGCTTACGTAATTGGAAATAACACATGCGTTGTTTGAGGCTTAATAGTGTTTATCCATTGTAGGTTTTAATGTAGAGAAGGTTCAGTATAAGAATGTTATTTTCACCGTTTGGGATGTTGGAGGTCAGGAGAAATTGAGGGCACTCTGGAGGCATTATTTTAACAACACAGATGGTTTGGTAAGCATTGATTTCTTTGTGTCAGTTGATTTGTAAAATTTTCCTTTTGTTACAAGCATTCATATTTTCTATAGGACAGGATACGAGTCTAAATGTATCATGGTTGATGCATATGTGCATTTTTATGCAGATCTATGTTGTTGATAGTTTGGACCGTGAGAGAATTGGGAAAGCAAAGCAAGAATTCCAGGTGACGAAGTAAAAAACATACTGCACACACACCATTGTTATTCCCAACAGACTTTGAACTTATCTATGGATTACTTGCAGAATATCATAAATGACCCATTTATGCTCAACAGTGTCATCTTGGTGTTAGCCAACAAACAGGACTTGGTATGTGTATCTTATTGACATGTGTTCTACTTCTTTTTTCTGAATGACCTGTAAAATTACCCCAAACTCTAAATATGTGAACTGGTTGACATTTTTTAATACTACTAGAGTTAGGAGAATGTGCTATAATTGATGCATTTACCAATGCCAACATTGCAAATAAGGCAGGTTTTTTTATATCAGGCATTCAAATAGTTGCAATGTTTGGAATTTTTGGAAGGTTTAGGATTTCTTTCCCCATATAATGCTCGTTGGCATAAAAAGAATTCTGCACCTTTTTCTCTTGAATTTGTATCTAAAGAGATATTTGTATTCTTCCTAAATTTCAATGTTTATCTAAAGAAATCTTTGTATTTTTCCTATATTTCAATTTTCCCTCCAACATTTGTGTGGCCGGTACTCCCTTAGTCTTATTATAAGTGTCTCATTTGAGTTACCCACCGTTCTATACAATAAATAAGGAACTAGTGGATTAGGGAGTACTAAATAACACAATTCTTTTTCCCTGCAAATAGCTGATAGGTAGCTTAGATAATAAGAGAAATATGAAACTTAGTAAGCTTGACAAATCTATATCTATACTGTCTGTGTAATTCCTATAACTGGTCCTCCGTGTGATCATTCTGACTCAATTTTGATCTTGCTGCAGCATCTGTATTGATTTATTTTTTTGCTTTCTGCTGTCTAAAAAAGTTATAAGAAAAAAAACTTGCTTTAGGACATTCCAACTTGAGTGTAATTTCTTTAAATCTTGAGGTAGGTTAGTGAATACCCAAGTGTAACTTTTTCCAATACTCTTGTGTCCTAAAGTTATTGACTATCAGCCATAGCGGATATAGTGGCGGTTTTTGGACTTGTCGCATTGGTAAATATCAGTCAATATTGCGGGTTTTTGGCTCTGCGTTACAAAGTTGATGGTATGTTGACTCCGCCATTAATAGGATCCATTAAGAGAAAGACCCAAATAGGGAGAGGGAGAATGCTGTGCTGACAAGTTAGGTAGAGATAGTGGAATGAGTTACACGTGAGAGGGAGTATATGGGGTGTGAGACGGAGTATATGGGGTGTGTGGGAGGGAAAGATAAAGGAGATTCAATATCATTTTGTACTAGAACCTTAGGATTGGGTTGGGCAAAGGGAGAATTTCTTCTTCATTTGAGGAGCTTTGCTTTGGGATAATGGGGAATTTATTCTCTGTCAATATTGCGGTGTGAATTAACCATAATTTGTTCTTTAACATAAAAACAAGGAATAACGGTATCGGTATTGACATCTATCAATACCAATTTGTTGCAAATATTTTTGCGGTCGTGGAGCGTTTGTTAGAAGAGGGTGACATTAGTATGACCCATTAAGAGAAAAACCCAAATAGAGAGAGGGAATGCTGAGCTGGAAAGTTAGTTACAGATAGTGAAAGGAGTTACACGTGAGAGGGAGTATATGGTGTGTGTGTGATACGGAAAGATTCAATATCATTTTGTACTAGAATCTTAGGGTTGGGCAAAGGAAGAATTTTTTTTCTTCCTTCGAGGAGCTTTATCCTAGGATTATCAACCAACCATCCAATCAAGTCTTATCCCACTAAGTGGGGTCGGCTACATTGATCGAATTCCGCCATAATGTTCTATTTAAGACCACGTTTTTATCCAATGCGTTAATCTCGAGATCTTTCATAATAGTTTCTCTTATATGGTTTCCAACTTTCACCTCTAGGTTAGAAACACTTTTCCTTTTGATGAACTTATATTCCACATACTATGTTTTACTTTTGCTTAGTCAAAACCATGCGTTTCTAAGACTTGTCTCCAAGTCTCCGACCTCTCCAAGTAGGACTATATTATGTGCAAAAAACATACATCTCGTTATTAGCTCTTGGATGTGTTATGTGGGTACATCCAAAATTAAAGTAAAAAGGTAGGGGCTTAGAGTTGAACCTTGGTGCACTCCTATTGTAATGGGAAATCTTCCGTCTTTCCACTATGTGTCCACACACTAGTCGATATCCATTCATACATATCTTGTATAGTTCAAATATAGGCAATTCTAACCCCTTTCTTCACTAGAGCTTTCCACAAAATCTCTCTAGGCACTCTATCATACTCCTTTTCAAAGTCAATGAAAATTAGGTGCAAGTCTTGTTAGTTCTCGATATTGCTTCATCACACGTCGTAGTAGATAGATCGCTTCCATGGTCGACCTCTCAAGCATAAAATCAAATCGATTTTCAGTAACTTGAGACTCTTTTCTTAATATGCGGTCAATCACTCTTTTCCCATAACTTCATGGTAGGACTCATAAGTTTAATCCACTTATAATATCGAATTTATTCTCTGGGACAATAGAGAATTTATTCTCTATAATAGTTTCTTTTATCATTAATAATACTTTTCTCTTATCTCTTGAGCTGGGTTACTAGTTACTAACAACCATGGACCGCCATCTTCCATCAACAACACAGTGTAACTTAACATTTTTAAAAATTCAAGGCACACAAAAATGTATTAAAACAACAAACAGTTTTCCATTTTCTTAGCATTTTCTATTGATAAACTTTGTTTTCTTCTTGTCTGTCCAAAATTCTGCTCGACTACTAATTTTTTTCTTCTAGTGAGACTTGTAGTTTTGGTTTTTCACATTTTGGTGGAATTTGTGATTTTTGAATTGCACGTTCAAGTTAAACTCATACTTGCATACAACTTAAATTCTCCTTGCTATCTTCTCCGTGTGAGCATGACCGACACTGTTTCCGTTCCCAATGTGTCAAGTTTCATAAATGGAACTTCTAACTGTCAAAAAACACCTGCTCTTTTGTACGATCATTGATATCCTTGTATTGTTAGCTGATCACTCCTCTTGAACAAATTACTTTGGGGCAAGGTTTTGCCTTATTCCTTGTATTGTTAGCTGATCACTCCTCTTGAACAAACTACTTTGGGCCAAGGTTTTGCCTTATTTTAAAGCCTGGTTATAATAAAATGTTATCATATTCTTTTCCAGAGAGGAGCGATGACGGCAAGGGAAGTATGTGATGGATTAGGTCTCTTTGATCTCAAAAATAGAAAATGGCACATACAAAGCACTTGTGCACTTAAGGGCGACGGCCTTTATGAGGGTTTGGACTGGTTGTCCTCAACACTAAAGGAGATGAGAGCTGCTGGATACTCTTCATTAGGCCTAGGAACTTCATCTTTCTAGTTTTCCGGGTTTGAAATATCTTCTTCATCTTTCAATCATGAGTTACCCATTTATTTATCATGTCATTACATTTTAACGTATATTTTTATTCTCTTGTAGGTATTTTGGCTTTGGGATTTTGCGATTTTCCGACCTCTCATTTACAGTTCTAGAATACATTGATTGGTAATCAAATTCTTTGGGTTTTATCTGGAGCTGACGGAGAATATAGTTACTTGGCCTTTCAGGGTACATAAAGATATGTGACTTGCTATGATTATAGAAGTTTGTACATGTCAAATTAACTAAATTCTGTTACTGTATTCTTACTCCACGTTAAGTGCGTGAATATTGGATAAAAAAGTCTTGGATACTGGCCGGATCAGTTGCTTATTCTCCCTTGATTTTCCCCATCTTACTTGAATGTTATTTTCTGTGTGGCTGTGACATTGGTGCCTTGATTCATAAAATTCATGATTCTGGGAAATACGTTGGGATTTTGCCACAATTTTCTGTTATGCTGCAGCAATGTGTTGTGTGTTTGCTATTACTTCTTTTTTTGCCTATCAGAATGCTTTGTATATTTGGAAACTGTTGCTACAATTAAGGATGTGCAAGGTTAACCATACCATAGAAACCAATCCACTTTCTGGTTCACGTTTGTTAAACCAGACTATTTTTTTCAAAAAACTGGCTCACAGCTGTAAACAGTTTCTGAACCTGTTTTTGATTAAATTCTGGTTTACACTCAAATTGGTTTTAAAACTTGATTATTTGTTGACTTGTGGTTTTTCTTGAAAGGGAGAGGGAGGAAGCTCTACTGTTTCAGCGATGAACCCTTTCAAGTTTTTTTAGAAATAAGCAAACAAAGGTTATTTTATTAATTGGGCTAACTTTTAAAATATGGAACAGAACAGAGAAAAGGTGTAGATGGTGTCACTGATAAATTCAACTGTAAACAATCATGATGAACAATGGTGAACCCAATAAACAAATATCATGAACATAAATACTTCTTTAAATTAAATTAAATTCAACAACACAATACTATCAACACCAATAATATATCAACATTAATTAAAAACATCAATTAAACACAAAAAAAAGTACAAATTAGACAAACGAAATACTTCTTACATCATTTGATAAAACCGCGTCGTACAAATTTGAACAAATGTTTTGATTTGATAAATGTTATGCATGACTCGGTTGGTCAATTGTATGATACTAGAATATGATTTTCACATCATCATTTTGAAGTTACATGTTGGTGAAGAAAACACATTAATTATCATTGATTGTTGAACAACCGACTATCTTTCATGTGTTTATATGGTAGAGATGACAATTCATTTGGTCCACTTGATCTTTTAAATTAGATAGTGTAACATCAACAATGATCTTAAACAAATTAGATAGTGTAACATCGACAATTCTTGTAATAATTTTCAACTAGACTAGAGTTCATTCTACCTAGGTATGGGTAAGAGTTCAATGTTTTTCAAATGTGAAACTCAAATGAACCAAACACATTATTTTATACAAGTTTTTGTGTATTCTAGTCCATAAAACGCATTAATGCAATCTAAACCATACAGTAAAAGTCACCGGGTTGATACGTTTCAGATTATAAAATCTTAAACATGCAAAAACACTGTCTCAAAAAGGGTTTGGATTATAGGACCAGAAACATGGAAAACACCTTCTCATCATGTGTTTAGATTCTTGAATCTGAACTTGTATTTTACAGCGCATGTTTTATTGATATTTTAACCTTCAAACTACACAAACAAACAATAACCATAACATGACATTAAAAAGTAATATTATAACACAAAATAAACATAATCATAACCAAAATGCAAATATATAATATCATTTACAAATACATAATACCAACAAATCCTAAACAAAGTACAAGTACCATACTACATGCACTACCACCCTCGTGTACTAAGCTTATACCCCCATCCATCCGCCAATAGAAAAATGCTGATAGGTCAGCATCAATGTATATTAATCAGTAAACAATATTAAATAAAATATTTTTAACATCTAATTCAATAATTACATGCACATGCTACTCAAAGCAGTTTCATACATTTTGCTAGATGCTTCATCTTGAACTTTGTCTAGCATTCAACTCCATATACTTGTAAGTCCACTATAATAGTGCCCCAAGAATAGTCACCAACCATGTTTAAAAATATATTTTTTTTTATAATTAGACGTCGTTTTTCAGCTTAAACAATTCATTTATTTCTTGTGTTTGAAATCACTTGTTCAATAAGTTGTATAAAGTCTAACTCAAGATATAAGATTTATCTTCTCATTGTGTTTGAAATCACTTGTTCAACAGTTGTATCAAAGTTTAACTCATGATATAAGATTTATCTTCTTAGGAGATAACATGATGACTATAAACACTTTATTTTTTTAACAAGTTAATTCTCATAAATACGCATCAACCATATAATTAGGCATCCACCATTATTTAATGGTGAAAGGTTTGACTTATAAAAAAAACTAGAATAATTTTTTTATTGAAGCTATGAAGTGTAAAACTGTATTATCAATTGTTTGTTTATTTCTACATATTGTATTAATAATAAAGTAAGGAATAAATTAGATACTTTTTGAAACTAGAAGATAAAAGTCAAATTTGATTTTAAAGTTAAGTACTTAATGATGAGTGCTTAGGAGAGTACCTTTATGTTATTTATTGTAATTCGGTCAAAGAAGTATGAGACACTCTTGAAAGGGAAGATCATCTTCACGGATAATATGATCAGACGCACCAAAATCAAGAGTCCAAAGGCCAAGGGTGATGATTGAGAGAACAAAATAGATGAATTACCAATGTGGATAACTGAAACAGTATAACCATAGTTCTAATTACTCTGACATTACCTAAGAAAATCATTGTAGTTTGTCGGAGATCCCTAAAGTATGGTTTGAATAGTGTCTAAATGATCAATTTGAGTCGCACTCACCTGGTGTGGAGACTTGTAATGCAACTTCAATGATCGTTTAATAATAAACTCGAGTCGGTTACAATACTCACACTTGGGACAGGGTTTAGAGTTGGATGACCTTTCTTGGAAGTAATTCGAATTATTTCAAAGTGATGGAGGGGCAACAAAAGGCTGAAATAAATTTTTTGCACTGATATTATAAGATGAAATACCTAAAGAATGGAATCTGTCAAACTTTTCCACTGATATTATAAGAATATATATACAAGAATAAACATAAAAAATTAGACTCCAACCTCCTACAATTACTCAAAGAATATACCTCTAATGTTAATCCTATAAACATTCCTACAATAGCTAATGCCTATCAATTGGTTAAAGATATATGATATGTTGAGATTTCCTCATCTATAAATCTATAAAAATGGAGATTACAGCTTCTATAACACATATTTAACAATATTTCTCATAATCCCACCTCAAGTTGGTGCGTCAAAATTCTAAATGCCCAATTTGTTGAGGAAATTATAGAACTGTGAGATGCTCAATGCCTTGAGCTGCTTTTGGCCTTTGCAGAATATGCAGAAGAAACTGCGCCGGCCCTTAAAACATTTCTAACACGTGTTGGGTATATGATTCTTCGACTGCGCCGGCCCTTAATACATTACTGCATTTTTCTTGTAAAGTCTCGTGGTAAATAAATTTGGATCTGCAAAACATGTTGAATGCCAAACAGAGGCAATGAGTCTAAGAATTCTCATTCGATTCAACCCAATTGTGGTGAGAGATCTGCTACTATTCCATCAGTAGTGTACAAATCATCAGATCTCACCATCTCTCATCTTGTATCCAGTTATTTTTCTCTTTAGGCCCAGTAGGACCTTCCTCGCCATACAGCTCCAACGGAAGCTTGTTAAACAAGTTTCTCATTGAAGACCGAAGCACGTGAGGAAGCGCGTTGATAATCTTATCCAATTCAGTTTTTGAATCATAAACAATTTTGGGACCCCACTGTCTCATAAACTGCAACCAATTAGGCTCAGGGACAACATTTCCAAGATATTCAGCTGCAAAAATCTCATAATGGATACTCGAATCCACGTAAAAATTACTACGAACAGCATCGTTCCTAATGCCAAGACCTAGTTTTGAAGATCCTTGGATATATGTTCCAGGACGAGGGTAACTTGCATGTCCACTTTTTGACGAGTAAACAATAGCTTTATTGCCATCAATATAATCCAAGTCACACGTGTCCACCCATTCACCGCCACTATGCTGCGAGAAGTATATACTATAGAGCTCTCCGGCGAAGTTGCATATACGAAGCGTGAAATGTTCCCAATCCCCAACATGCTCTCCAATCTTGCTCAAAGGTATACTCTTGAGTCCAATTTTCAAAGTGGCTGGCCCATTGAAGGGGCAAAATATCCACATTGCAATGTCGGTAAAAGTCCCACCAAGAGCTGGTTTTACATGAATATAAAGCTTTGCACTTTTTAAGTCCCCGCGTTTGACGAGATCCCTCCGACCATCATTTGGCAAATCTATCCAAAATTGGCCATCATTTGATCCTCCACATGGTAAATTTGAGCCGGCTGCATCGATTCCCTCTCCCGCAGACTCACCCTTTTGGTATAAAAGGGCTCCGGTGTTGAAAAACCAATCAACAGAAGAAGGCAAGTAAATTTCCTCAGGATGAAAGAAAAGAGTAGGGCCATAATGTTCAGTAAGTGCGTGAATTTGTTGCAAATTAGGCATTGATGGCAGAGCAGGATTCAGGTTCTTCAAGCATGCAACAGGGTGCTCTTCTCCATTACTCAAACCACTATTGCAGAGAAAAGTCCCAACAGAAACACCTTTCCCTAGCATGCCACGGTCACAAGGTCTTGAGCTCCATACCTGAAACGAAAACTCCGGAGTTCTAGAACTAACAGCAAATGTTACACGATAAGGTTCACATTTATCAGTTAGATCAGCACGAACACAACACATTTCATCCAACTCAGGCTTGTTCGGTTTGTTTGAAACAAAGTATCCAACAGCCTTGTAACCTTCGGGAGGTTCGGGTAGCCAAAAATAACCACATCCACTTGAAATTTCAAGACTGCCGGGCTCATTCGAACTCCAAACCAACTTAAAATCAACAGGATTCCTCAGAGGAGGTAACTTTTCCTCATTAGTTTCGGTCATGCAAGTTCGTGCTTCCTTCGCAACAAGTACAAAACCCCTTAAAGGCTTGTCACTGGTTTGACAATAGTGACCAAGGACATGGAAACTGTTAGGTATTCCCACAGGCTTGTAGAATATAACAGCTTTTTTAAAGTCTAGAATAGCACTGCTCCAAATGAAATCAAACCGTGTAACCTTGAAAACTTCAATTTCACCAAGATTCACAACTCCTGATGCAAAACCTTGTCCTGCTATGACATAAACAGAATAAGATACTATGCACATTGCACAAAAAACAAATAAATGTCACTGCTAGCAAATAACAATCCACAAAGTTGTATGTTATAGATCAAAACAATTCTCCATAACTCGTGTGTGAGTTTATCAGCTATTCCAAACCAAAAAAACAAAATTTCACTAAAACAAATTTCATATGTCACCAAAATGAAAAAATGAAACAAAAAAAATGCAAATTTCACGTTCACATGATAAAAATATCATATTTTTTCGCTGACCCAGTAATGAATTCACAGAAAAAAACTAACCTTGAGGCCATTGAGGGAGGGGTGAAGGAAGAGAAAAGATTTGAGGGTGATTTGGAAACGATTGATCAAATGAAATTGAATTCCAACAAAAGCACGTGGAGCCAAGCATCTCCACTGCTCATAGATCGCACACTTGAAACATTTATTGATCTACCGACACTTTTTCATTTGCTTTTTTTCAACAATTGTTTTCCCTCAAGGAATCTACGATGATGCTCTTCTTGTTTATGTTTGAAAAATACTAGGTTATATTATAATACTGCACAACGTTCATGCCTATGAATTTTTTTTTTCTTTTTTTCACCAATACATACTAAATATTTGGAATTTTTTTCCAAATAATCACATTTTTCAAAAATATTTCTCAAATAACCACATTTTCAAATTAATTCTATAACTAACCACTTTTTAAAAAAAAACAGGGCCTGCACGACGCATGCTTCTATGTCATGACATGTAGTGTGGCGCATGCATATTGCTAAAGTGCAATAGTCATTTTGTGTGATTACTCAATTGTTTTGGTTTTTTTATAGAAGCAACCATTCATCTCCACCACTTCACACATCTTCTTTTTTCTTTCTTAAATATGTCTTTAAGTACCCTTCTATTGTTTTCACTAATCAAAAGAGATGCTCAACTTTTTTTCCGGCAACAAAACCTGCGATGAAGATCAAACTTTGGAATACGCAGACATTCGAGCATTTTTAGAGGAGATTGATCAGTTGGTTAGACAGAGACATTCAGCACGGTGAATAGCTCAGAAGAATTGATAGACAAGTTAAGATATCCAATGAGTATGGAGTAATTCGTTCAAATGACTATGACACACTTATGATAATGCTTAGACTAGCTGATATTGTCTTGATGATTGTAATCTCGTAGTTATTATGATGTGCTTAATTATTTTATTTATTTATCGTGTTGTTTTATTTTGCGTGGTTGTGTTATGTTGTACCTGAATGTTAACTTGAATATGAAATGAAAGTATAATTTAAATTGAAATTTCATGCTTACAACAGATAAATTACATATCAAGAATGGCATAAGAATTATGTTGAGAGCTAAACCCAATATTCGAACAATTTTTCAATTGTGTCCCGGTTGACGATACGTACTGCATAATCTTATCATTTTATTTGTCGTATCCATTTCGGTTTGAATATGGGTGCTATTAGGGCGGCCCTTTTTCTTCCTTCGCATATGGTCATTGTGCCAAACAATGTTCTCTTGATAAGTAGGACAATAATCCTCCTTTGCTAATACCGAGAACGTATTGATGTACACATTTAATACATTTTCGACAATATAAACGGGGGATAAATGTCTTCTAGGATCAAGGCGAGAATGTGCACATGCCGATATGACGTGAGAGCAAGGCATACAAAAGGCTTGGAACTATCCGCAATCGCACCAAACTTTATCTAGTTCGAACCGATAGTACCCCCTTGGCCTACCCTCATTATGATCCATTCTCTCCAGTACATTGAACCAACCTTTAATACAGTCAAACACTGTAACATCATGTGTGTTACCTTTGGAAGTTTCCTCTTGAATAAATTTAATAGAGCTTTCACTAAATAATTGCCCTGATTGTAACACTGACTACCATTTTGAACCACTGGTATCAAACAATGACCCCATACTAAAATATGTTGCTCTAATCAACGCGGTTATCGGTAGGTTTCTGATGCCTTTGAAGACCGAGTCCATTGATTCCACTAGATTTGTTGTTGTGTCTCCCGATCATTGACCATTGTCAAATGCCATGGTCCACTTCTATACTAGAATGTTATCAATCCACCTTAATGCATCTGCATTTGTCAACCAGATCTCTTCGCACTAGTGCTGGAAAGATGACTCTGTTAAAGCATATGTCGCATTAATAACCTTTTTTTGAAGCGTCTTGATTTTTATCGCCCTCATGAATTTTAAGCAAAATGTCTGATGCAATTGACATGCGTCGAAGGGGGGTTCTTGCCAACCGTTATCAGGGTTATTGTAAGCACTCTCAATAGAAGGATGTTTGTCCGAAATCAAACAGAGGTTGGGTTGAGGAGCAACGTGTAAGCAGAGGTTCTTGAGAAAGAAACTCCAACCACCAGCCGTCTCACCTTCAACCAGAGTGAAAGTAATTGGAAAAATATTACTGTTGTTCTTTTGTGCCATTGCCATGAGTAAAGTTCCTTTATACTTCCCGTACAACCAGGTTCCATCAATTTGTATAATAGATTTGCAGGATGCAAAACCTTTGATGCATGGTTCATACGCCCAGAACAGTCGATGAAATATTCTATTTCCATTAACATAATTTCTATATGGTGCAAATGTCGGGAGTGTCTCCAAACTAATAACAGTTCCTAGAGCATAATACTTATGTCTGGATGCCTTATCTAGGTGTCAACCATGACCATGAGATTAACTTTGAGGTTGTTGTAGTTTGGACTTCAAAACATCAATCATCAGGTTCACTACTGTGGAGATGCACCACAGTGACCTTGTGAAACTGCATTTCGGCAAGCAACAAAATATCCCAGAACCCCCGACATGTTTAGGACAATGGCATCAATTAAGAGTCGATGACCAATGGGGTTTGGTAATTTGAGGGAGTTCTCTAGGGTACGATGGAGGCACCGACATGACCTGGTCTTAAACAAATCAATTAACAAGGAAGTTCTGAGACTAACTAGGCATTATATGTGTTGGTATACATCAATTTCTATAAATTTGTTTCTGTCTCGGGAGACATATTTGGTCGACTCGCGCAAAGAGCTTCATCATACGTCCAACAACCAACCCTATACGCCTAATAACCAATCCTACAACCGTACCAAACCCAATAACATTGTCACCCACCCAAACCTAACAATATTACACCACCACATCAACCCAATCCCAACAACCTTACACCACCACATCCACGCAAACCTGCCAACAATTCTTTCCACACACAATATGCTTTCACCACATCTTATCATAGCACCGATGACACTTATAATTCCTCTCCATCCTACCATAGCACCCAACCAATATACAGTCAAACATCACACCACTACAGCACACGTCCATCACATGTCTTTCAAACACCACAAGAATCATTACTCCGCTTTAACAACAATTCAACATCTCAATTCTATCAACCACCTTACCCACATGTAACCCAACCAACACGACCGAACTTCGACAACATGGACACCGACCTCTTTGGAAGCAACGTAAACTAGGGAGAAATGGTCGAGGAGTTGTATGATCCAACTGATGTCCCGAGAACTTAACATCAAGCACCTCTGCCTCAAGCGACTCAAAACAGATCTGAAACACCTCTGAGAAATCAAAGGTCTCAAAGGCAAATACGGGACCATTATTGTTTTACCGGTGGGCGTTTGGGTGGACGGGGATGGGGTCGGTAAAAAATATACAATCATTGTGTAATTTATTGTTTCAATTAATATTATTATAATTTTTTTTATTTCAATTTATTAACTTTTTTTATTTAAATAATTAAAAAAAACTGAGTAGCCAAATGGCTACTGTACAGTCACACAAAATGGCTATTGTACTTTAGCATATATGCATGCACCACATTGCATGGCATGATAGAGGAGCATAGTCACACAAAATGGCTATTGTACTTTAGCATATATGCATGCACCACATTGCATGGCATGATAGAGGAGCATGTGTCATGCAGTGTGGTGCTTCCTCTTTAAAATGCATGCATGTGTCACAAAGAGTGGCTACACCTCTCTGGTGAAATTTTTTTTTTTGAAAAATAGTTAGTTTGAGAATTAATTTAAAAAGAAGTTTTTTTTTTTTTTTGAAAAAATTAATTATTTGAAAAGAAATAAAATATTTGCATGGAATTACAAACAAAAAGTATTTCGTATTGACATAAACTAATTTTGATGGAAATTAATTTAAAATATAAACAGAAAATTCTCATATATTATATAGTAGAAATTTAATGTTCAAGTAAACATGTTATAAGGATCAACAACAAATATTCATTCACCCATTCTTACCGCGCACAAAAAAAATCATTCACCCATCAAAAATAAAAAAACAAATATTCATTCTCATTTACTCATAGATCAATTAAATATCTGGTTAATTGATTATTCATTTATTTAATTATTTTATTTTATTTAATTATTAATGACATTTTTTCAATAATAAATAATTAGAATTAATTTTGCCAAATGTACAATTAATACTACTTTGAATTTTAAAAACGACATTTAAAAAAATAACAAAAATTTATCAATAGAAAAAAAAAAGGAATTATTAATACTTCTATTAAACCTCAATAATCAATAGAGAAGCAGCAAAATAATTTTCCTGGATTGGTGTTTAAGAATAACTTCCATCGGCATACACTCCTTTAAATTTGTAGATTTTTATAATTATATTGATAATTTTTCCACTACCCTGCTTATTATTATAATAACTTGAAGATTAAGAAAAATAAACTACAAGAGTGCGCCTTTTTTTGGTTATGATTACCAGAATAGGAAAAGAAAAGATTAGAAAAACCTTTTCAAAAGCAACTTTATCCATCTCATGTTTCTTAAAAATTTATGCATAATTCTTGAGATACGCTTTTGGATGATATAAATGTTATATCAGAATTTTTTTATAATTTAACTTCAGAGTACAAATTAAAAGCACGTTACAGTGAGATATTCAAGCTCATGCTACCAATACAAGCATAACAACCAAGATATTCAAGCTCATGCTACCAATACAAGCATAACAACCAATGGATACTAAATAAGGACTTTGTTCTGATTTTAAGTGCTATGAAATTCTAAGCTCTAACTATCACAAGAGCAGAGCTTAAATAACACAATGGCCTCACCCCTCCTCATACCTGTTTCTCTCAGCATTTGGAGTTCATTGCGAGAAAACATCCGAGTCTATACTTAATTAACAGTTTATGGATTTAAAAATGGATAGTAATCACGAGACTTGTGCATTATTAACATTTGGCTCAGGATCATTTTCTGATGATTTAGCATCTTCAAAAGTTTCCATTTCAATGGTCACATCATCACCTGCATCAGCGTCAACCATTACTTCGTCATTGTCTGTTACCAAAGGCTCAATACCATTTTGCGCGTCATCAGATTGCTGCTCCTGCTGCTTTTCACTTGGCTTCTCTATGGCATTAGTCTCTTGTACTGATTCTTGAGGATATGGATCAGTGCAGATTGTCAATGTAGATGTAACTAACAAATTCTACAGAGAGAAAAACCATACGAAGTCAAGCAAAGTGTTTAAATAAGTTATCCACAATTCAGGTGCTACCAACCAAAAAAATGAATGATTAACCATTTACAAACAATCTTTAATTTTGTTAAATTTGTCACATTATGATGCATACCTTTTCAAGAGCTAAAGCCAGCTTGGAAAGATTTGGATAAATGTTTTTTGCGTCCAATAGAATCTGTTCAAATACAAGCTATCAGACAACAATGTTCTGTATTATCATGTTAAACTTGACGAAATTTGGAGCCAAGATATAATATTGCACAACGGATGAAAATTTACCTCACAAACCCTTTGCAACGTAAATGGTGGGCCATCAATAAAACATGTAAGTGCTGAAATTCAGAAAAGAATTTCATAGTTAATTATTAAAGATTGTACCCAAAAAAAAATTAGTACAGCAATTAATAGTAACAGCTTCAAACTACTAAAAGAATATAAGCATCAAGGTAACATGGCATATGCAACCTAAAAGGAGATCGTTATTCAAGAGATTCGTTGCAGGTGAATGATTAAGAAAGAACAGGATCTGGGCCTAGTCTAACAAAATTGGCATCCTAAAAAAGTTTAGCAGCTAAATGACTGTCACTAGGAAGTCAGTATGTGTGGGATACTCATGCCAATCACTAGGAAGTTTATGTATCAATGATACTCTTCTAAAAGTTTTGGTTTCATTAAGTGTCAGTTAATCTCCGTTCCAGACATACATGTTGGCCAACTAAAAAGTCAACTATTGAGAATTCAAATATGTTTTTAAAATAAATGTCATTATCTGTAACATAGATGTTTCTCTAAGAAAATTTTGTTACAAAATAATGTATATTCTATGTAGAGATGGCCACTTATTTTACCATAATATGACACACTGGTAGCTATGGCCAATGTTTTGAAAACCGGAAGGCGGGTCAGTCCAGTTCAACTGGGAACTGCTACAGTCAAGACTCCAAAACAAGTATCAGAGTAATTGACAAGTTGAACAGATCCAAAATTTACTACCCTTAGATGCACCAGGGGAGAGATGAGTATGAAACATTGCTCGCAAAACTTTAAAATTGATATTCACAAAATACATTTATTAGTTTTTGAAAAAGTAATTTAATAGTTTATCTCAGAATTTAGGTTGGATCTAACTCATCCCTACAAAACCGGCTTGTAAGGTGAGGATTGCCCCGACTTACAAACACAACACAGCCATATCTCTAAGCAATGTGAATCTAAATCCATCCCTTCAAACCCAACACAATGAAGGTGTTGGAGGCTGCAATGAAGGCAAGCCAAATGCCGCAATTAAGGCGACTAGGGGCGGACCTGAAGGCGGAGATTTTCCAACAGTTTTGTTCACTTACTAAAGACTAATAGAATATTAATATAATTTTCAATATTTTAAAAACAATATTAAATTCTCCCAATTGATGTCTATAAAATTGAATGATACTAAAAAAATAGTGAGATACCATACCATCATCCAATTTGTGGACCAAATCAGCGTAGGATTCTCTTAGTGAAGCATATTGCTGCTCACTTGTCATTTTTGCCTCAGGGTACTCAGACAATACCTGTACAACACAAATAAAAGATGAAAATATCACGTATTTGAAGCGGGATGCATGAACAATAATTAAAAAAATCCAATAAACTATATATGAACAACAAAAAATATGAAAAGCTACATGCTAGCATACCTCTAAGAATTAACATAATAATATGAAAAGCTACATGCTAGCATACCTCTAAGAAATAACATAATATAAAGAAGAATGCATGCTAGCATACCTCCCCATACCTGCTTCAGCTGAAATGATAGCATACTCTTGAGATTATCCCAGTCATGCCTGTTATACAAAAATTCACCACACTAGTTTTAAAAGTGCATTCCATCTCCAAGTCAACTATCTTTCAACTTAGCTACTGTAGTGAATACAATGATAGTGGCTTCTGAATAAATATTAGAAAGCAATATGCAAATACTTTCAATAAAAGCATACTTTCAAAACCTCGAGGACAGAACGGTGAGGGGACAGACAGATAACACGACAACAACATCCACTAAGACCTCATAAGCTGGGATCAGCTGAATAGATCAATCAATGCCATAAAACCCTGGCATGTATTACACCCAAAGTTACAACAAAAACAACAAGAGCAACCAAGCCTTGTCCCATTAAGTGGGGTCCGCTACATGGATCAACTTTCGCCATAATGTTCTATCCAAGACCATGCTTCTATCCAAATCGTTAATCCCGAGGTCTTTCTTAATAACTTCTCTTATAGTCTTTCTAGGTTTTCCTCTTGCTCTAGTTGTTTGACTTCTCTCCATCTAATCTACTCTCTTTACCATTAAATCTACAGGTCTTCTCTCTACATGCCCAAACCACCCGAGTTTATTTTCCTCTGTCTTCTCTACTATAGATGTTACCCCAACACTCTAATATTTTTCATTTCTAATCCTATCATGTCTAGTCTTACCACACATCCAACACAACATCCTCATCTCTGCTGAACTTACACCCAAAGATAAACCATTCATATCTAAACACCTCTTAATAACCAGTTTAACCTTTAATATTTCTTAATCTCCCTCTACCTGGATGCTTCTCTATCTAGTCAGTCCTCCTTACCAAACCCAACATCCTCTGGCAACACAAGGCAGTGAGGCTGCATCGGCACTATAACGATGTGATTCAGTGTAATTAAATACTCTGTATTCTCCATATGCATTTCAGGCTCACTAAAGCAACCAAACAAATAAATAATTGATCAATATCATCATTTCAAAGTGTTGGAAAGTCTTTAATTTCCATTTACAATTAAAAGTCCTTTAGCAAAGCAAACTTAACTGAATCTATTCAGAAAGGGCAGTATTGCTGCAACTTGAACTAAAAGGAATAAACAATAAGTGTATGAGATACAAGGATCACAAATATCATAAAATAACTAATTATCATAGTCACAGACTCCACTATAATTAGTGCAAACACATAACATAGTTTAGTCAATGGCACCAAAAGGCACGTCTACATTTCAAATTCACGCAAGGAACTATCATTATCCGTTTAAAGCACAAAAGTAACTCTCACCAGAACCTCCCGGAGGATGCAATAGCTTGTAGAACCCGAATAACTTCATCCCTTGAAACATGGCTTTTTTCTTCAGTTTCTCTAAAAAATCAACAACAGTAACAAAATTCATACCAACAGTTTCTCAAACAGAAAAACGAGCGAGTGAATTCGCAAATCACCTGTGATTTGAAAAATCAGCCACCGCATCGTTGGGTAGAATATCGGCGTCACTGGAAGAAACCGGTGCGTGCTGCAAATTATCGTGTGGTTGCGTCTCCATGAGAAGCCCTAGAACCGCGTTAAGTTAAATCAAACTAAAATAATCACATAAATGGTCAATTACCGCTTCTCGGTTGGGGAAATCGAACAGTGTAAGCATTGTACGATTAGATGTGGTGGAAGAAAATAGATACCTATATACGATGTCGTTTTGAAGATTTGAAAGTGAAGTGTTGGTGTGGCGTTAGTTGAGATTTGCGAAGGTTGTTCCGGTTTGCACTTGGCAGCCTCCGTCACAGTCAGCGGAGGAACTGCGTCGTGGTGTGTGAGTGTTTGTCCCTCTGTATGAGTTGGCTTTTTTCTTGCCGGGTTAATGGACTCCCTTTCGGGCCTATTGTCTATTTTATCCTAACACCCCTACTTTGGCATCCCACGTTTTCTCCATTTTTTCTTACCAATAGTTGAAATTAAAATACATCAATAATCATATTTTGAGAAAAAATCACAAATAATTAAATTTCATAAAAGAAAAAGTATGCACGTTGAGATAGTGCAGACACTTAATTTAAGGAGATGCGTCACTCTATTTGGCGCATGCACTGTATGCTAGTCAATTCAAATGGCGCGTGCATTAGGAGGATGCGTCATCTCAATTGGCGCATGAGTGTATCTGCATTTTTTAAAAATAAAACTACAAAACTTTCCTCACACGCAACATCCCATACATAAACTTGACATTTTCGAGTCAACTGAGTTAACGGCAATGTCAACTTAAAAAATCCTCAATGAACCTTCGATAATAACCAGCTAAACCAAGAAAATTTCAAATTTCAGTCGCAGACTTCGGAGTCTCCCATTGCAACACATCATCAATTTTAGAAGGATCCATAACAATTCCACCATTAGAAATCATGTGGGCAAGAAAACTCACTTCTTTCAACCAAATTTCATACTTTGATAGTTTTGCATACAACTTCTTCTCTTTCAACACTTGCAACACCATACTCAAATGTTCTTCATGTTCCTCTTCTGATTTTGAATATATCAAAATATCATCAATGAACACCACCACAAACTTATCCAAATATGAATGGAAAGTCCGATTCATATATTCCATAAAAACACCTAGAACATTCGACACACCGAACGACATCACAGTATATTCATAATGGTCATACCTTGTTCAGAAAGCCGTCTTCGGAATATCATTTGGTTTAACTCGAATCTGATGATAACCCGACCTCAAATCAATCTTACTAAAAACATTAGCACCCACCAACGAATCCATCAAATCATCAATCCTAAGGAGTGGATACTTATTTTTGATAGTCACTTTATTCAACTGCATGTAGTCCACGCACAACCTCATACTTTCGTCTTTATTTTTAACTAGCAACACAGGTGTACCCCCACGGAGAAACACTTTGTTGAACAACTTCTCGAGTATATCTTCCAATTGCTTCTTCAATTCATTCAACTCGGAAGCCGACATTATATAAGAAGCCATCGATATTGGACTCGTACCTGGCACCAATTCTATAAAAAACTCAACTTCACGTTCCAGAGGTAAATCACTTATATCATCCGGAAACACCTCTGGAAACTCACAAACAACCGGAAGTTCCACATTTGTAGCTTCACGGTTACTTTGTAACGATGTAAACATTGTAAACATCACGACTTCATCTCCAAGGCATTCATTCAGTTGCTTAGCAGTCAACAACACCAGTTCTCCATTATCACCAAGCTTGGGGAACCTCAACGTCTTATTAAAACAATTAATATGAACATAGTTGAACTCCAACCAGTTCATACCAAGAATCACATCGATTTGGTGCAAGGGTACACACACCAAATCCATCATAAAACTCTGATCAAAGATAGTCAAAGGGCATCCTTTACAAACAAAAGTAGTAGCAACAGAACCGCTAGCAGGAGTATTTATTACCATACTACCATCCATAGAAGACAGTTGCAATTCCAACATAGTAGCACAATCAAGCGAAATAAATGAATGAGTAGAATGAGTATCAATAATAACAACCAATTCCACATTGTTAATAAAACAAGTAGCTCGAATCAAGTTGTCCTTCTTGGAGTCTTCAGCCCCACTCAAAGCAAACACTTTACCATTAGTCTTGGAAGCCTCATCATCCTTCTTTGGCTTCTGACACTGGGTAATGATATGACCGTGTTCACCAAAATTAAAATAAGTCAGACCATCGTCTTTAAAGTCAATAACACGATGACCGGTCTTGCCACATCTGTAACATCTCAACACTCTGTTCTCGCACCCATTGGAACGACGACCTTGCTCACCATACCTATAACCCCGGACAGAAGCAGGAGCTCCTCCCCCACTTGTCTTCTTTCAATCGGAAACCTTCTGTTTCCCTTTCTCAGCTGGAGAGTCATAAGGCTTCTTACAATCAGGACGCAATTTTCCTCTCTTCTCGTTCAGACTCTTGTATTGAGTCGAATGAGCAATATTGTCTTATTCATAAATCTAACAGGTGTTCACCAACTCTACAAACCTACGGATCAGCTGATATCCAATGGCCCATTTGATCTCTGGACGCAGCCCACTCTCAAACTTGATACACTTTGAAAATTCAATCGTCTCCTCGCTATATTATGGATAGAACTTGTCAAGCTCCACAAACCTAGCAGCATACTCAGTAACGATTGAATTCCCTTGTTTCAGCGCAAGGAATTCCATCTCTTTCTTTCTCTGAACATCTTCGGGAAAGTACTTCCTCAAGAACTCCCTCGTGAACACAAATCAAGTAATCACCTCGCCAACAGCGCCCAATCTCTGACGAGTGCTAACCCACCAGTCATCAGCTTCAATAGCTAGCATACGAGTACCATAACGCACCTTCTCTGCAACAAAACAATCCATCACTCGGAAGATCCTATTGATCTCCTTAAGCCACTCTTGTGCTCCATTAGGATCATACTTACCCCTGAAGGTAGGTGGATTCTCCCTCTAGAACGTACTCAAGCTACACAACTCATCAATCATTCTAGCATTATGATGATTCTGCATGGCCTGAGCAACAACCTCCAAAGCAGCAACAATTACAACATCATTCCTTCCATCCATACTCTGTTCACACAAAAAATTAGCATCAAGGTTAGAAATACCTACCGACAGTAATCCAACTGTCACATTACAGACTCAATAACCTGGCCGGACGTACCGACCTGCTCTGATGCCACTAATGTAACACCCTTCTAACCCACAAGGAATATTCGCAATATAATATGAATTACATCAAATAAAAATCACTAACAAGGGCGTCACATCGTCATATAAACTTCACAAACAATAGTTCTGCTCTGTAACGCAGGTTCTGAACATTTATTTAAAAACTAAATTTCATTTAACATAGCAACACACAAACACATTATCTCGCAGCGGAATTCACAACTTAAACATCTTTAGAAAGATATTCATAAATCATCAAATAAACCTGACGGTTTATGAGTTATAACTCAAAGCATCAATATTAAAATGTAATTCAAACTCAAATAATCAAAGTGAACATAATAGTTCAAAAACATAACGACACCATCCCTGATATTGTGTATCAGAGCAAAACTCCCTTCAAACTAAACAACTGTAAGAGGACGCCATGAAGCTATCCTCAAACTTCAACTGACTACTCCTGATCACCTACGCGTTACCCACGTGGAGGCAACATTTAAATAGAAAGGGTGAAAATTTCATAATCATTATGTAAGACATAAGGAACAGATATAGTAGTGTCATACAAACAACCAATCACACATATACCAATACGACATATCCACCATATACGCATACTTACTCACGCCTGTACATCATCACCTATTCACCACATCATCTCACAATTCAATCATAATTATCACTTAAATATTTCACATCACAAATAATTGAATATCATCAATTCACACAATGTCGCAACAATGCAATGCAACAACAATAGACCCATGCATGTGGTATTGATTCATCACTGATGACTCAGTCATCGTCCTCTAAAGATCCCCACCATAGGATCGATTCTCACTAGGAACTGGAGCTCAACACTAAATACACTCAATCTACACAATAGGATTAAGGCCAACACTGGACCAAGGTCCTACAACGTCACTGGACTATCGTCCTACAAATATGTTATGAATGAATGATGCTCAACATTACAAAATCAACGACCACGACTAGTTAAAATGGCACCATCATTCATGTATTCATCAAAGTCATGTCATCATTAAAACACACAACCTCATAAGCAACTTGTTCCACATAACACAAATATATCAATTAATCATGTAATTAATCAACACAACAACATTCACCAAAGTCAAGTATAGAAACACAAGAATTCATAAATATAAGTTACCATATTTTGAAATCGTTTTTCATAAACATAAATTTTCATATTTGGGGACTGCGCTAAGCACGCCTATATCGCGCTAAGCTAGCTCTCTACTGTAATTTGATTCTTTTTATTTTTAAGAGCGAGCTCCACCGCGCTAAGCGGGCTCTGCTATTCTGTAGAAAATTCTTGTGCGACCTGCATAATACCAGACCCAAACCTTTGCCCAAAAACTGATTTTAATCAATAATTTTATGCGATTTAAGGTTTATTATCCTAGTTCTAACATGGATTAATCATTCTAATCACAAAAACGCACATGTTCATCGTACCTCCATCAATCTTCACCAAACCATATACCTTCAAATACTTAACAATGGTGGATTCAAGTCTAAATTATGTTATTAATCACCAATACATCAATCAACAGTATCATACATCATATTAATCATGCAATCCAAACAATTCATCATAGTATTTCATCAATATCATTAAATTCATCGTAAAATCCCCAAACCCAAACCAACATACAATTATCAATCCCTTAAGGCAAACATAATAATTAGGAAAATCCCCCTTACCTTAGATTATTATCTTGATTGATTCCTTTCCCGAATTATACGACCGTTCTTCTTCTCCTCTCTTGCCCTAGAACTCTCTTCTTTTGTCGTTTTCTCTAAAATTCTACGACTAATGAAATTCTCTCCCTTTTTCTCTTTTTACCTAGTTAGCCTTAGGACCCTTATTATGAACTTCCTAATATGCCCTTACTAACTTCTCCTCATTTTACCTATTTATTTTATTTAATTAATTAACAATGTTAATTAGAAATTATATTATTATTCTAACTAATATCTTAATTCAACTACCCCCCCACACACACACACACATCAAATTAAACATCACACGTTACACATTATCATATATAACTCACTGTAATTCATATAATCACATCAAAACATCAAATAATCAATTAAATAATTAAATCTAATTATCGGAGTGTTACAATGTACACGTTGTTATACCCCAAAATTTGCCCACATCTTTTTTCAAGAAAACTCCAATCTGAAAATTAAGAGTCTCATATAATTATGGATTATTTCAACAAATATCCTAACATATGAAACACTTAGTTTTTAGAATTTTTCTTATACAGTAATTTGGCTTGCAGTTGAATTTATTCTTACGCAAACGCCAAATACTGTTTAATACTTCACACATGCTATTTATTTATTTACAGATAAATAGTACTGACACAATTGGTACAGAGTTAAATCTTTTTGCAGGCGCAGAATCAGGAAACTCAGACTGTACTGGTAACAAGTAGATTATTATTATCTTTTGTTTCCCACTAATTTTGGTACTATATTCCATTATTTTCAAAAATCTTTTCAAATCTCTTTTTCAAAATCAAATCCTAACTTTATTCTCTACATCTCTCTTTTTCCCAACACTATCATACACCTTCTTTCAAATCTTATTTCCACTCAAATTTTCCTTTTGTACGGAATCACATCATTCCCCAACGTCTCTATCCTTCTTTCCATTCTATAAATACCTCCCATTTTCTTCCATAAAATCTCACATCAAATTCTAATTCATCTCTCAAATTTCCACTTCATAATCCATCCTTTCTTCTTTCCCGACAAAATGGCGAAGCGGTGGGAAACGTGTTTTCTTATGGTCATCACCATTGCTACGGTGATCATGTCTTTCTTCTGTCTACATAGCCCGGAACACTGTGGACCTGGGATGCTTATGCTCCCAATCATCTACATGTTACTATTTGTAGCATGGGTTATCAATCGTCATTCTTAAAATTTGCCGTATTTCTTATTTCTTAAATGTACCGTTTATTCGTCGTACTGTTCAATATAGTATGTAATATTTGTACTGTCAGTATTAAATGTTGTACTATTTGTCATAATATTGCTTAATTACTCAGATAATATTTTATGTGTTTTCTGCCAGTCAAATATTCATTTTTCTGTGCATTAAATGATTTTCAGGGTTATTATCGGTAATTTTGCCCGCATACAGTAAATATTAGTTATTTATTATGTCTGTGTTTTTAACAAGTCATGTAAATAACTTTCATTTTTCACATAAAACAAAAACAACAAAAAAAGAAAATTAACCTTGACTGTTGATTTTTCACTCTAACTGCTACGTCAATATCTGAACAGTCAGTTGACGGCCAAACTGCTGGCAGTACAATTCTCAGTGTTTTGTACCATCAATCAAATCAATCTTTCACAATTCAAAATTCCAAGATTTTTGTTCTAGAAGTCTTCTGAATATCACGCGATTAGCAGAGACTCAAACACTGCACAAAAATCAGGTACGCTTAACTGTCTCCTACATAAACAGTCCCTGACTAGGGTTTTCTTGTTTTTACAGGAGAAACAAGTTTTTGAGAGCTCAAATGGATTTCATACACATCCATATATCTCAAAGTACCATCATACAAATTTTCAAACTTCAATTCACTCAGACGCACCGTCAGCAGCTCAAACAGTCAACATACGACCCGTTTGACCAAAAAAGTCAACAGACAGTCAAAAATGAAATTTTTTGTCAAAGTCCATATTTTGTCAAAGGATTCATCATTTGATCATTGGATGATCATAATTCATCAAGGAAAGATCAAAAATCAACAAAACCCTAAGATTCAAAATTAGGGTTTTTGCCTGAAAAGTCAACTCAACTTTGACTGATCATAACTCTCTCATCCTTCATCCAAAAAATTCAAACCAAAGCTCATTTTGAAGGAAATTCAATTATCTTTCAAATGCCATTGATCCCATGGTCATTGCATTCACCATTTGAAAAATATGATCAAAGACATTACAGGTCATTTTCAAATTCAACAAAAAGACACTTTTTTCAAAAGGACACACAAGGAGCATCAAAAATCATTTTGACATGAGACCAAAGACATTGGTTAGAGGACTCTTTGAGGTATCCAAAAAGTGCAAGATCTCCTTCATATGACAAAAATTGAGGGATTTACACCTTGTTGAAGTTGGCTAAATTTTGGGAAAATGCATGAAATCAACATTGCTCAAAAATGTATTTTTTCCAAATGGGGCCAAGTTTTCATGGTTCAAACATCTTTGCCATGTTATTATGGGCCTCCCACGACCAAGACAAGGCCCACACCTTTTTTTATCCATTTTTGGCATAATTTTATCTTATTTTAAGATTAAATTAAAAGGAAAATGAATGGATAAAGAGTAGCTTACAAATCAAGCATGACTCACCCAAGGAATCTTCATCTTTCTGCAGAGAATTGAAGAGCAAGGCAAGTGCATTGAAGGCAAGAGGACTTGGTCAATAATTCAAAGCTTTTTTAATATAAAAAATGCAAGAATTCCACAAAGGCAACTAGATGCTTCTTAGCTTCAATTCTAAGCACTCAATGCTTATAAATAGGCTAGCATGCTTCAGTAACAAGGGGGACACAAATCAGAAACAAAGCCTTGCTCATAATACACTTGTAACCACTTGAAAAATTTCAAAGAAAATTCAAATTCGAGTTTTTAATTTCAGTCAATTTCAATACAAACTAAGCATTCAAACATCATCTCTGAGCTTCACTGAAGCTATTCCAATCAATTGCAAGTCTTAAACCTCACTGAATCGAGCTATACAGGTCATAGTTTGTTCAAAATAAAACTAACTTATATCTCATAATCCATGCATATTTAGCAAGATGTAGACATATATTTGTGTTTGGTTTGAGGTCCTAATCGTTTCTGGAAACTTAATTGAAGTTTGGAGGCTTGTACGAAGGATCACCATTTTAGGGTTCGAACCTTTAAATTTGGGGTTTTACGACCCATGCAAAATTATGAACTCTAAATAGTATCATTGAACTCGCATGAACAAGACGAATTAAATGGTGGCATCGCGCCAAATTTATGTTGTTGTTTGCTTGTATTCGATATTTCCAACAGGTGTAAAAGGTCAGAGTTTCTACACCACCTGCAAATGAAAGGTGTAAAAACTCTATCCTGAAGAAGAAGATGATGCGTGGCGTCCTCTGATTGGATGGAGGGCGCGCGCGTGTTTTTTTTAATTAATTTTGGATTCAGTGTTTTGCAGGTACGTCACGTGCCATGGTCCCTCACCATCTGGGCCTTCTGATCCACTTGCCAGCTCATCCAACGCGCCAGACAAAGCAGTCCATACCATGCACTCTCCAGCCTAACACACCTGATCAGTATCCTTTTATTTTTTATTTCTATTTTTATTTCTTTGCAAAATTAATTAAAAATAGTTTTAAAAATTCAAAAAATACACAAAAAATATTTTTAGACTTCTAAAATAATATATTATTTTCTGAAATAAAAATATTTTATTTTTCTTCAAAATTTCAATATTTTGCATAATTAATTAGTATATATTTATATATTGGCTTTTTAATTATTCTAACCAATCAAAAAATCATAAAAAAAATTGTTCTTTATATAAAATATTGTTTATATATTATAAACTAATTTTGTACATATTTTGAATAATTTTCTCTTTAAGTTTTAATTATTTATATAATTATTTGTATAATTATGTTTTAATTAACTTAAATCAATTTCAAATCCATTCCAAAAATTCCAAAAAAAATTAGTTTTGTTTTAAAATTAATTGACAAACATTTTGTACATATTTTAAACTTAATTTCTAGGTTTAAATTTATAGACATCTTTTTTCTTCATTTTAATTAAACTTAAATGTATAGGATGTTAAATTCATGTAAATAGGCTAGTTTACATTTCCTGCACAATCGATGTAATAGCGTAGATTTACTTTCTGCACTTTACATTTCCGCATTTTAATTTCCAGCAAATATAAACTGCGTGTATGTCAAAGATAAAATTGGACCGTTAGATCACTAACTTCAAAGATAAAATATCTGAATACAAACACAATCACACTTGCACCTTTTAAGGTAATCCCTTCTCATTCTTTTCAAAATCAAAGTCAAAATTCTACTGTTTCGAGTACAAAATCGAACCTTGCGTTTATATCCGGTGAAAGGATAGATTTTTAAAGGAAATAGGATAAAGACCTTACAACTCAGGGTAGACCTTCTAGTTTGCTTGCTCAAATCAAAACAAACAAAATTCTCATACACTGTTGTTTTTCAAAACAAAACTTTCCAAAAAGACAATATTTTGTATACATCCAAACACGGATCATTACAAAGTTAACGTTCTTTTCAAAACATCTTTCGAAAGATAAACAAGCATTTTGTATACATCCACACACGGATCATTACAAAATTCAATTTACAAAGGTATTTGAAACCACATATGAGCAATTTCAGAGCAATTGAAAAGTCATCGAAAAACAAGTGAGCTAAGCAAACTTAAGAGCCCATGGATAACCATGGATACAAAGGGTGCTAACACCTTCCCTTTGTATAACCTACCCCCTTACCCAGAATTTCTTAAAGGTCTTTTTTCTGTTTCTTTTATAAACCTTTCCTTAATTGGATAAAATAAAAGGTCGGTGGCGACTCTGTGAATTTTCAAAAATGCGAAAGCATTAAGCGATAAAAAAGAGTCAGTTCACGTATCTCTACAGAACAGAGGTATGGCCCGGGATTGAAAAACGGAGGTCCACACACGTCCTCTAGTAGGATGATACATTCACCTATTGGAAGATGGAAAATGTGTGTTGCTTGTCTCCACCTTTCCCATAATGCGAGTATGAATTTCATATCAATGGTGTAGTTTGATATTTTAATAATGTGTCTGAAACCCGCATGTTCTAGACATGGCACAATCAACGGGACGGGAGCGATATAAGTGTGTGAGCGGAGCCAAAATATCGATACATCCTAAATAAAAATACATATATAAATGAATAAATAAATAAAGTATGTATAAAAATATTTATAAAGAGTGTATAAATGTATAAAACTTACAAATGCGACAATATTTTCAATTGTTCCTCGATGCTCATCGCTCGTGGTTAGGAAAGACATATAATTAAAAAAGTGTTGCAGAGAGTGTAACAGAGAGTTGTAGTAGAGAGTTGATGATGAAAATGAACCGATTCAAATACGTATTTAGAGTCGAAATAGAATAAATGAGGTGGTTGGCAGTGCTTGTGAATGTCAGCCATGTAACACCTATATACCAAGTCAAGTGGCGCATGCATTAGAAAATGCACCTATGCGCCAGTTCAAGTGGAAAGGACCAGGAAGAGTGGCAGCCTAGTGTGCAGGCTACGTGGCACGACTATGGGCATGCATGTTGTGCAGACTAGGTGGAATGGCAAGTGGGGATGCGCCATTCAAAATGGCGCATGGGAACCTTTTTTAAAGCATGCACCATTCCACTTGGCGTGCATGTATACTTACAATTTTGTCTGATACGTTTAATCTCCGACTATTTATACCCGACTAATTTTGACTTAAACACACAACTCTATACTCCAACGACAATTTAAGCACAATACAACCTCTGATCCACAATACGTTATCAATGCCCACATCAATGGTGAGACGTACCAATGTGATGTATCCGGTTTTTTGTTTCGAAACACCGGTAATACCCGCTTTTGTTTAAACAGAAAAGCCAATTTTTTGTATTTCAAAAAGCGACTAGAGGTCAAACTTGAACGAGGTCCGGTTTCACAAATCTTCTACCAGCATCCTTTATATTTTGGCACGAACCAAATAAAATATTATCAGGTAAAGGTTCAAGATGACGAAGATATTCAGAATATGTTTTGTAATCATGAATATTTTGGGTACAACCCTGTTGAGTTATACATTTTGCTACAAAAATCTCAGTTGTCACAAGAAATTGAGTCACTGGTTATTAATCCCATTGATGATGAACAAGATGGAGTCGATGTCGTTGACAAAGAAGAACAACCAGAGCTAGAAGTAGATCACATGGTGAGCGATGATTCTGAAGAGGACGATCAAGGTCCAATACCTCCATTGCATGCGTACACACCACTTGTGCACATGAAAAACATTAGTTTCGACAAAGATGAACCATCAAGAGATATATTTTACAACCGCTATAAGCAGCCAGATGAATAGTTAAAAGAGGGAGACAAATTTCGCTCAAAAGACGACTGTGTGCGAGCTATTAAAAAGTTCCACATGGTGAACTATGTTGATTTAAAAGTAGACCGAACAAATACGGAGAGGTACAAAATTAAGTTTGCGAACGAGGAGTGTATGTTTAGGTTGACGGCATCATACAGGTTGAGAAGTGATTCTTGGGTGATCGACTTTATTTCTCGATAACACGCTTGGGTTACCACTAATCAGACACAAGATCATCGTAAACTAAGTTATGATCTTATATGTCAAGAAATATTACCTCTCGTAAGCAATGATCTGTCATTGAAGGCAAGTATCATAATCTCCCACATCACCTATGTATATAATTATACTCCCTCATACATAAAGGCATGGTTAGCAAAGACCAAGGCGATTGAAAAAAGTATACCGAAGCTGGGAGGAATCATACAAAGAACTTTTACGCTACTTGCATGCACTTCGCTCATATGCTCCCGAAACTATTTCTATTATGGAAACATTGACGGCGTATGCCCCAGACGGTACTTGTGTCAACATAAATGTGATATTCCGTTGGTTATTCTAGGCGTTTCAACCTTCCATCAGAGGGTTTGCATTCTGCCAACCTATTATTCAAATAAATGAGACATGGTTGTACAGGAAATTTAAAGGGACGTTACTGATGGCAGTCACATAAGATGGGGACAGTAACATTTTCCCAATTGCCTTTGCTCTAGTGGAAGGAGAGAACGTTGGTGGTTGGAATTTCTTTCTCAAGAATCTCCAAACACATATTGCTCCACAATCTAGTCTCTGTTTAATTTCCGAAAAACATGCTTCTATTGAGAGTGCATACAATAATCCTGCTAATGGCTGGTACGACCCTCCTTCTACTCATGTCTATTGTATTAGACATATTGCACAAAATTTCATACGGGAGATAAAATACCGAGATCTTCGGAAAACTCTTGTGAACGTGGGGTATGCATTAACTCAACCATCATTCAAACACTATCGAAGCGATATCAGATTGTCAAATCCTGATGCGAGGAGGTGGGTTGATAATTTTCCAGTGGAGAAATGGGTGAGGTCATATGACAATGGACAATGATGGGGCCACATAACCATAAATCTTGTTGAATCAATGAACGGTGTCTTCAAAGGCATACGAAACCTCCTTGTAACCGCTTTGGTAAAATTAACCTATTTTAGGATGGTTTCGTTGTTTGCAAAAAGATGTGAAAAGTGGAGTATAATGTTACAATCATGACAATTGTGGAGTGAAAGGTGCACGAAATTTATGATGGAAGAAAGTGCCAAAGCTAACACCCATAATGTTACCAGATTTGATCATCATAACCACAAGTTCATTGTTAAAGAGACGATTGACCATAATAAGGGGCTACCAAGACAAGAGTATAGAGTTCTACTGCCATCTCGTTGGTGCGATTATAGAAAGTTTCAAGACTTTTGTATGACATGCTCCCATGCAATTGCGGCATGTGTGTATGCTCATCAAGATGCATTATCCCTTTTTATCTCCCGCTTACAAGGCCGAGACCTTGCTCAACATATACAACAATGGCTTTCCAGTGGTAGCAAAAGAGGATTATTCGCCTGTGTATGAAAGGGAAATTGTTTGGCACATTGACCAAATGCAAAGAAAGAAAAAGGTCGTCCCAAAAGCAAGTGTATTATAACTAAAATGGATACGGCTGACAAGCTAGAAAGAAAGTGTAGTATATGTCGTCAGGTCAGACATAAGCGAAGAGATTGTCCCAATCGTACTACAAGCTCAACACATAAAAGTCTTATGCACACTATGTAATTTATTTATAAATTCGAACAAAGCTTTTTTTCATTAAGCATCTTAGTTACAAAAAATCGATCTCTTTTTAACACGTCATAAAACTAGTTAGCACAAATAAATATCTAAGAAATTACAATTGTCAAAACAATTTTATCTGTTCCATGCATCATCACCATAACGTCGCTGTCATTTTTTACATCATCCCACCAACATTGAGGTTTTCCAGTCGCAAGTGAGGTAGCTGTTCTTTGTCTCTGAATTCTTCTATAATGACTTTGCCATCTTGGATTTTCTCGTCTAACCAACGGATCAAAGACCTCTTAAGATGGTCCATCGAGTGGATGTTCTAAAATTTCATTTTAATCGGGGTTTGATAGCCGAAAAAATAACATAGCCATCTTTGAAATTTATTTCACATGTCATGAAGACAAAAATTTGAGTGAAACAAAGTAGATGTGTGAAAAATGGTGAAGGAATGGACAATTATTTATAGAAAAGTCAAATACACCCATGCGCCTGTTGAGATGGCACGTCCTCCTAATGCATGCATGCGTCATTTGAGTTGGCTTTCATGTAGTGCATGTGCCAAATGGACTGGCGCATCCTCCTTAAATTAAGTGCATGTGTCATCTCAACAGGCGTGCACACTTTTTTTATTTCTAAAATCTGGTTATTTATGTAACTTTTTGCATAACATGGTTATTGATGTATTTTAATTTTAATAGTTGGTTATTGGTAAAAAAAATCCATTTTTCCATAATGACAAAATATTTCTCACATTGTTTATTTTCGAAAAATCCACATTAATTAAAAAAAGTTCTCCCTATAAAACTGATTAGAACAAAAAAAAACTGTAGTTATTTTCTATAATTTGGTACAAATTTTTTTGCAAGAGGGGGATTTTATGCTTTTTTACTGGAATTTTAAAAATCCGATATGAGTTTTTCGGATTTTTTTTTTAAATATCCAGAATTTCCTTGAAGTTTTAGTGGATTTTTGAGAAAAATCCAGAAATTTCTTGATGTTTTACCGGATTTCTTAGAAAAATCCGATAAGCGTATGAATTTGACCGAATTTTTTGGAAAATCCAGAATTCTCTGTATTCTAGTTGTTCTTACCAGATATTTTAAAAAGTTCGGGAAACGTTGAAAAGTACATATCAGTATGCTTCATTTGTGCGATTCATATCATTTGCAGATTTTACTAAGTTTTTCACCACTAACGCGAATTGTTTTACATACATGTTTAATTTTTAACTTGTTAAAAAAATAATAGCCTTGTGATACATTGATGATTAATTCTCTATATGTTGTAAATGATAGATATTTCCCTCCCAAGCTGAAGTTTTGGCATGGGCACAGTCCTTTGGTAAACAACATGGAATTATTGTTGTTATTAATCGTTATGATACCTCAAATGTGATAAGAGGGGGGAAATATAAATTGATTATGAGTTGTGAGAGAGGAGGAAATTACAAGTAGAATAATGTGATTGAAGGAAATTATAGTATGAAAGTGAAATGTCCATTTATTTTGAGATATGTGCCAAGTGGAAGCAGTTGAAAGGTTACGGTTAGGTGTGGGTTTCACAATTACTAGTTATGGACTTAGATGGTTGTGACGTATTAGGCCATTTAAAATATAATGAAAGAAAGTTTGTGAACGACATGACCAAATGCAATACAACTCCTAGATACACAGTTGTTGTTTTGAAAGATAGAGATCCAAAAAACCCAATGAGTGTTACCCATGTGTACATGGCAAGGTATACATAAAAGAAGAGCAAGAGAGGTTCATTGACTAAAAGGCAACATCTTTTGAGTCTTATTCATGACGATAAATACATGTATTGGACCAGAAAAATGGACTCTTTCAATGTTGTTATTGATATCTTTTGGATGCATCTTGAGTCAGTGAAGTTGTTGAACATGTTTCATCTTGTGTTGATTTTTGATTTCACATACAAAATACAAAGGTACTGCATGCTCTAATTTCTTCTATTTTTATTTATTTGATACTGGGTTTGAAGTTATTGATTATTTATTATACATACAAAATAAACAGGTACCAAATACCACTACTCGAGATTGTTGGTGTTACATCCACGAAGTTGACATTTTTGGTCGGATTTGACTATATGAAAAAAAAGGAGGAAAACTTTGCATGGGCATTAGAGAAGCTAAAAGAGTTGTGTGTTTTAGGTTACGGACCGTAAACTGGCATTGATGAATGTTGTGGAAGTTGTGTTTCCAAATATCAACTTATTTGTTGTGTATGTTTCATATTTTAAAAAATATTAGTATGAAGTGTAAGGAGTATGTCGAATCACATAGGCATGAGCATGTTATAGATCTATGGAACAACATCATATATTAAAATACGGAGTCTGAGTTTTTGGTACACTTGAAGCATTTCGAAGTTGTATGTGTGGATATTCCAAAATTTGTTCAGTATGTTCATGAAAATTAGTTAACACCATATAAATTAAAGAAGGATTTGATACTTCTTAGAATAAGAGAGTCACTCATATAGGGAACATGACAAATAATAGGTACATCGATGTGCATAAGAATATAGTTACATTACTAATTATCAAATAATAACATAATTTTTTTATTTATGTTTTTTAGGGGTGAATCAACTCACTGAAGACTGAAAAATATGTTGATAACTAGCAGTGGCGATTTATATAGAAGTTGGGATGTTGTTAACACTGTGTTGAACTTGCAATTAGTTTCAATTAAAGTATCATTTTAAAAAAATATTGCCAATATTGAGTATCGGTATAACACTCCATTTTACTCCAGGTTGCACACGTTTTAATTGGACAATTTGGAAGGAAAGTGATTCACAATTCTTGCATGCAACATTATCTTCTTGAACACTAATCATTTTTTCTTTGTCATCTTTATGTTCTACTTCAATTATCTTAACCTTCTCTTCTAAAGATGATATTATTTTCTTTTGAGATGAGATAGTTTTATAGAGAATTTTGCATTCTTTTAATAATTCATCTATTGCACCTTGTGCACCATTATCAAAAAGAGAGTCATCATAACTAACCTCGCCTTCTTCATCGTCGGAGTGGTGTGATGCCATTAGTGCTAGGTTTGCACTTTCGTCACTATCGGAGTCCGATGAGGAACTTACTTCATTATCTTCCCATGCTATGTAGGCCTTTTTATTTTTGAACTCCTTTTTGCCTTTGAATCCATTCTTCTTCGAAAGCTTTGGACATTCCGGCTTTATGTGTCCTTGTTTCCCATATTCATAGCATGTAACTTCTTGTGATGAAGTGGATGCTTCTTTATCCTTATGCTTTGAGAATTTCTTTCTTTTGACATAGTTAGCATTATCAATATTATTTTTATTACCAAAAAATTTGCCTAACCTTTTTACAAGAAGCAAGAAGTTTTCATCTTCATCCGATGCATCTTTCATTTGGCTTTCTTTTGAATCTACCTTTAAAGCAATGCCTTTGGATTTATTCTCTAAGTTCTCATGCTTTTCCAATCTTCCAAGTTCCGTCTCATATTCTTGAAGTTTTCCAAATAATGTTGCGGAAGTCAATTTTGATAAATTTTTCTTTTCGGATATCGCCGTCACTTTTGGTTGCCACTCCCTTGTCAAAGATCTGAGCACTTTAAGATTAAGTTCTTTGGTAGTAAGAGTCCTACCAAGTGCCTTCAAGTGATTTGTCAAATGTACGAATCGTTTTTGCAAATCGAGAATAGTTTCTCCAGGCTTCATTCTAAACAGTTCGTACTCTTGGCTTAAGGTATTCAATCTTGATCTTTTAACTTCAGTGGTACCTTCATGAGTTTCTACAAGAGTATCCCATATTTCCTTTGATGTTGTACATGCCGATACTCAGAAAAATTCATTCATACTAAGAGCACCTTGAAGAAGATTGACCGCCTTTTTGTCAGCAAGAACCCTTTTTCTATCATTATCATCCCATGACGCTTTAGGTTTCTCCGATCCAACACCATTAACGACCGTTATAGGGACACGAGGACCTTGTAGGATAGCCTCCCAAACTTCTTCTCCTTGTGCTTCTAGATGAACCTTCATTCGGATTTTCCAAAAGTCAAAATATTCACCACAAAACAATGGAGGCTTGTTGTTAGAACCACCATCTTTGAAAACCGGATTTTGATTTGCGGAAGCCATTCTGGATCTTTAGGAACAAGTTACCTATAACTTGCTCTGATGCCAAATGTAAGTATCAGATATGCCTAAGAGGGGGGTGAATTAGGTACTTTATAATTTTTCAAAAATAATCGGTTTTATGAGAATGTCTTTACTAACTTTTTGGTTAAGTGTTTGAAGGCTTTTGATGGTTTTTATCTTTTTCTTTGTAATGGTGATGAAAGCGGTAAAAGCGGAAAGATAAAGAACACAACGATATATACTGGTTCCCCTCACAATCCGAGAGTACTTCAGTCCCCTTTCAAACACGAAAGAGATTTCACTATAGTTAGAATGATTGTACAAGCCTATGCCTACTATCTAACCTATAGGGTGATCAAAGGTTCTTAACACCTTTAAGATCAATCAACACTAATGTGGATGAAGAACAATCCTCTTCAAACACAACACTTACTTCCAACAATCCTGGATAGTAAGGAAAAAGAATTCTTTTGAATTTATACAAGAGTTTGTGAAGGTGAATAATATATCAATCTTGGATTGATCTTCCCTTTCAAGCAATTATCAATGATAGTATAGTGCTCAATGTTTATGATCAATGATATGAATTTTTTCTGGACATGTATGGAACAATAATGCAGAAAAAATATCAATGTGAAAGTTTGAATATCAAAGAGCACTTGGTGTGAAATTTGAGAGAATAAATGTGTATAATTGCAAAGTGAAAGAGGTAAGTATGAAATCTGAAAGTGAGGGTATATATAATGTCTTAACACCCCTAGGAATGAGTATGATTCAATGAACAAGTGCAATGGTTGAGTGAAATAAATTTTGATCCGTATGCACTAAAACAAAATGAACAAGTGCTACTGTTTCAGTCGTAACGGGTTACGAAAATGCCCGTAACCGGTTACGTTATACCGTTGTAGACAAAATTTTAAAAAATGTGTTTTCGTAACCGGTTACACCAAGAACCGTAACCGGTTACGCTGGAAAGAAAAAGGAATCCAGAAGCAAAAGGGAGTGTGGCTGTGTGATCGTAACCGGTTACGCCTATAACCGTAACAGGTTACACTTAAGGAAGACACAAAAAATTTGTTTCTTAAGACTTCTAAAAAATGCCAAGATTTTTTTAGAGAAAGGACATAGTGACTTTATGCAATAATGTATGTATTTTGAGCACTATTTTATCAAGATAATAATATGTTTATACCTTAACTCCAAAAGTCTTCAAAAGCTTGTTTAAGAAACTTGATGCTATATTGAGACTTGGATTGAATGCTCTTTGAATCTTTTTCTCATCATTTCTTGATAGTTAGATATCCATGTTGTCTTCATCAAAACCTTTTGATTGAGAACCTTGTTTCTACATTCTCCCCCTTTTTGATGATGACAACCAAGCTTTGAATGTTGTTTTTGTTTGAACTTTGTTAAGTAATATGCAAGGCTCCCCCTATGTTGATGACTCCCCCTAAGTCCTTGATTCTCTTGAAAATTTGGAGTGAGTCCATTTGTCTTTTAACAAAGGCCTGCAAATTTTGAGCATACAACATACAACATACAAGTTTCTTCTCCCCCTTTGTTATTATAAAAAAGGATGGGGAAAAAGAGAAGTAAAATATATACCAAATAGTAAACCATACACATATAAAGGATTACCAATACATAGATGATTACCATTAAACCGACGAAGCAATAGGTACTTTTAACATTACAAGTAAACCAACTATTTTTGTCTAAAGAAGCAACATACAACCAACATAGAAACAACATTAAACATAAAAGCATAGAAAGCTAAATACTTAAACTAAGAACTAAAAATAGCATAGATAAAGCAAATATAGATCAAATATTTTGGTCATCATCAAGCATCTCCTCATCTCCTTCATCATCACTTTCTTCTTCTTCATTATGGTTGGCATTGGAGAGAGCGGCAAGAATTTCATCATGATGACTGTCAAGGCGTGTGTTATAGCGAGCTTCCATTGCCACCATATAGTTGTAGAGGAACTCATTAGTGTAACCTTCGGTTGGAGGTGAAGTTGGGTTTGAAGGTGGAATTGGATTTGTAGATGGAATTGGGTTAGTAGGTGGAGGTGTGGCTTCATCAAGGTGTTTGTAAAGGCCATCACTATCTCGGAAGATTCCCATATTCTTGTCACAAATGTTGGATGTTATCATATGTTTCCTACCCATAGGTTTGACCGGTTCTCTCCCGATACGCATGTTGCAAGTTTCCAAAATCATTGAAATGAGTCGAGCATATGGATGGCCAGATGTGAGTTTCATTTGATAATCCATATGATAAAGAAAGACATATGCCCAATTTACCTTGATACGGTTTTTGATTGCGAACATCAGTTGCATCTCAGTGTCACCAATTTGAGATTGATTGGAACTTTTTGGAACAAGAACGTATGCAAGAAAATAGTGAAGCATACGGTCACTGACAGAAAGTTGTTTGCTTGGTAGGATTAATCTTTGGGATGAACTGTACTGAGCACGTCGAGCACGACTTCGTTTCAAAACAATGTATACAACACATTGGAAAGGAGTTGAAAAAGATAAAATTCATTGGTTGTGACAAAGCTGCATGTGGTTGCTTCATTAGAACAACACCTGGATTACCACATGCATCTTTGGAAGAAATTATTCATTGAAGAGCATGATGTCTCTTTATGAAGAAAGTTTGTGAACGACATGACCAAATACAATACAACTCCTAGATACACAATTGTTGTTTTGAAAGATAGAGATCCAAAAAACCCAATGAGTGTTACCCATGTGTACATGGCAAGGTATACATAAAAGAAGAGCAAGAGAGGTTCATTGACTAAAAGGTAACATCTTCTGAGTCTTATTCATGACGATAAATACATGTATTGGACCAGAAAAATGGACTCTTTCAATGTTGTTATTGATATCTTTTGGATGCATCTTGAGTCAGTGAAGTTGTTGAACATGTTTCATCTTGTGTTGATTTTTGATTTCACATACAAAATATAAAGGTACTGCATGCTCTAATTTCTTCTATTTTTATTTATTTGATACTGGGTTAGAAGCTATTGATTATTGATTATACATACAAAATAAACAGGTACCAAATACCACTACTCGAGATTGTTGGTGTTACATCCACGAAGTTGACATTTTTGGTCGGATTTGACTATATGAAAAAAAAGGAGGAAAACTTCACATGGGCACTAGAGAAGCTAAAAGAGTTGTGTGTTTTAGGTTACGGACCGTAAACTGGCATTGATGAATGTTGTGGAAGTTGTGTTTCCAAATATCAACTTATTTGTTGTGTATGTTTCATATTTTAAAAAATATTAGTATGAAGTGTAAGGAGTATGTCGAATCACATAGGCATGAGCATGTTATAGATCTATGGAACAACATCATATATTAAAATACGGAGTCTGAGTTTTTGGTACACTTGAAGCATTTCAAAGTTGTGTGTGTGGATATTCCGAAATTTGTTCAGTATGTGCATGAAAATTAGTTAACATATAAATTAAAGAAGGATTTGATACTTCTTAGAATAAGAGAGTCACTCATATAGGGAACATGACAAAGAATAGGTACATCGATGTGCATAAGAATATAGTTACATTACTAATTATCAAATAATGACATAATTTTTTTATTTATGTTTTTTAGGGGTGAGTCAGCTCACTGAAGACTAAAAAATATGTTGATAACTAGCAGTGGTGATTTATATAGAAGTTGGGATGTTGTTAACACTGTGTTGAACTTGCAATTAGTTTCAATTAGAGTATCATTTTAAAAAAAATATTTCCAATATTGAGCATCGGTATAAAACTCCATTTTAATCCATGTTGCACGACTTCGTTTCAAGACAATGTATACAACACAATGGAAAGGAGTTGAAAAAGATAAAATTCATTGGTTGTGACAAAGCTGCATGTGGTTGCTTCATTAGAACAACACATGGATTACCACATGCAGCTTTGGAAGAAAATATTCATTGAAGAGCATGATGATTTAGAAGAAGAGTGTGAAGAGTTGAAGAGGATTTCTGTACACTGAATATTTTAAGGCAGAGGGTGATGAAGAAAAAATTTGGGAACTAACACATCTATTCAAAACTTCCATGTTTCCACCACCGGTGAAGTACAAGTCAAAGAGGGGAAATAAGAAGAGTAAAAAAAGGTGAAGAGAGTGATATGCATCGTGATCCTTTGCAGTTGGTTTTGTTGACAACAATCATTGTGTTCAGGTGAAGTTGAAACTCAATTGTCCTTTGCCTCCTGTCACAAAATGATAGACAAACATGTAGTGAAGTTGCAAGAGCATGGAAATCAATATATGTGGTACGTATTAGGCACTCGGATGAAAAAGCTAGGAAGTCGACATAATACGTATATATTTATCCGGTATAGTTTATTAAAAATGTCAAAAAAGTTATTTTTTTCTAAATCTCACATATATCGGATATTTCAATATTTCTAGGTAATTTGGTTTGTACGAATTTTAAAAAAATCTAGTAGGTCTTATAAGTTATTAGTTTTTTTCAAAATATCTGGTATAACTCCACCAGATTTTTCAAATATCTAGTAACAATGCACCTAATTTTTCAAATATCTAGTATTTCTTCAACAATTTTGTTGAAACACTTGATTTTTTACCGATTATTTCTAAAATATTCGGTAATTCTTCATAATTTTGCAAAATATCTGATATGTTTCCTAAAGATTTGGTATTTCTTCATCCAAATGAAAAAAATTCAAAATTTTTGATGCTTGCATAAAAAATATGGTATTTACATAGACTTTTAAAATATCCAAAAAAAATTAGTAAGGACATAAGTGTAATTGCAATCCTCGTGTGGGGGTACAAGGTCATGATGGGGGGTGTCAGGATAAAAACTTTTAATATTACGTGATTAGTTTATGGCATTACTTAACGGGGTTACTTTGCATACCATTATGGTGTGTCTCACACATCTGAAAATCCAAAAATGTCCTTCATGTGTTTGAAGATGCATCTCTTGATGCACCTAAAATCCCACCAACAAAGATACTGCAAGGAGATATTCATATATTTCTCAAAAAAATGTCAGAAAATGTATCTCCGGATTTCGGAGATACACTTCCAAAAAATGTTTTCATCTCTTAATGCACCTAAAATCACACCAACAAAGACATTTGAAAATAATCAATGTCAGTTTGATCCATAATTTGGTTAAACCGTTAATAAACACGCAAACGTAAAACAATAAAAAATCACAATGAATGTAGGAAATATTATTCTGATATAGCAAAAAATAATACAATGTTTTTCAGAAAGTACGAAATGTAAAATTAATACATCGAAAAATAAAAAAAGAAGGGCATAGCCTACTGCCTATGCCTAATCCTAACCCCCTGACCCCTCCTTTGCCTCCTATATTCTGTAGCACTCGATGCCTCCTTAACCATCCTTTCTCCGATGGCCATTGCTTCAGGACCCCCTCTCTCAATCACTCCTAAGTGCAAAGCTTCTTGCTCAATCAACTGTATACGCTAACAAACAAGACATCAGTGGCATGGTCATCTTGGGCATGCTGGTTCTCCAAGATCTCCTCATAATCTGGCCTAGGTTGACGTCCAAGAGCGTCCAGTGTCATCAAGATAAGGTGTGACATTATGTAGAATCATGTTACGCATCCCTCCATACAATGTCAATTGCTCGATGTTGGCATCATCTCATACTCCTCTGGCACCATATGATACTCCCAATCTTGAAAGCTGCCATCTAGATCCCGACAAACAATGGTATCAAGAGCGGCCTGAAAAGGGAAATTTGGGGATGATTTGCACATAGTCAAACTATCACATGCATTGCTCGGGAAGATACCTGACCATAATGTAACTCCCACATGCCAGCCACCCTGAGTATATAATGAGATGGGGTCGAAGGGGACCATCTCCATGTGATCCTCTTAAGACATCCAATTGATGTCATCATGAATAGTTCGATCAAGATACATTCGAAATGGCAGCACATCATTATTCCTTTTTTGAAAGATATACATGACAACTCGCAATAACTCTTCATAATACTCCTCATTAATGTAGAAACCATGAATACGGTGGAAGTGGGAAATGAGCCATCCTAGAAAAATGAATAAGAGCAATGTAAGAACAAAATATTAATACCAAATTAAAAATTAATAGTTGGAATGAAAAGTACCGTCGGTAGTGTGCAAGAGCCTGTCAACTGCCTTATCCTCTAGTTAGAAGCTTCATTCAGCTTTTGGTATAGGTATACCAAAAAGTCGTCCCCCTAGTTCCATTCGCTAACTGTATCCAAATCAAAGAAGTATTAGAGGTATGCAACATCCACGTAGGTTGCACTTTGGTCCATAAAAATGGATATGTCAACCAAGAACATGAAGTAACACCGCAAAGCAAAAGCACGATGGTAATGAACAAAAAAATCACTACCCTCGCTCGCGAATGCTTTTTCCGTATTCAGGTGCTCTTTATATAGTGCCTCCTGGAAGGAGAACTTGGCATGACCTCTATTAGTTGAGGCACGCCGGGGAAAATGTGTTTTGGTTGAGCTCTCAAATATTGAACCATCCACTCAATCGCTTCATTAGGACTGCTCCGGAAGTGGTTAAGTAACCTTCCTCTAATAGGAAGATGTAGTAGGCATGTGACTTTATCAAGTGTGATCGTTATCTCCCGAATAGGAAAGTAGAAATATGGTGTTTCCTTGTGCCATCACTCAGAAAATCCCCTCTGCATCCCGTGGCTGATAATCCCATAACCAGAACAACAAAGTCTGACAAGTTCGGAGTCGAGGATGGCCTCCCTGAACCAATCCTCTTGGGGCTGAACAAGATCAAATATTTTTCGCGCGTGGTTCACTGACTTTAGGGCTAGCCGTTCCTATAAAAATAAAAATTAATATCAATGTTAGTCGTTAACATATCTGTGAGTAAAACATTGGATGAAAAATTGTAAACAAAAATACCAAATAAATTTCTCACAAAACCATGATAAAATTAGAAAAACTATATATGATTTTTTTTAAAAAGGTTTCATAATTTTCAGAAACTCAAAATTATTTAAAAGTTACCTAATATGATTAATTAATTAGAATTTTAAGATGAAATACATAAATGGTATCATAACATCAAATAAAAATCCCAAAAATTAACCATAGGTCAAACATAAATCATCAAGTATTGACAAATTTTTTTATAATTTTTGAAAGTCAGAAAATAATTTTAAACCAATTAAAACAAAGCGAAATAAGAAAAAATCAAGAAGAATATCAAACCTCAAAATAAAATTCCACAAAAAATTCATTAAATCAAAAAATAATCAAAGAATTCTTAAGAATTTTTTGGGGAATTTTTTAATGTGATTTGGTATTTTAAATGAATTAAAGAAACAAAAAGGATTTTTTTTAAAAAAAAAAAAGAAGAAAAAACAAAATATCAGATCAGGTATAGTGACTCACACCACAAAGAAGTGCGCTCATCAATACAAGCCTTCAGATTTATTCATTAATATGTTGGCATGATCGTAGCACGCGTTCCATCATAGACCCTCAGCCAAAGCGCTTCACTGAGTCAAATAAAAGCCAGCCAATAAAAATATAACAATTGTCTCGCTCTCATTGTTTGAAGGATGCCAACACATCATTTTCAACCTCGAGCTTCAGATTCTCAAAGGATTTTGCAAAAATATGAAGGTCCTTCAAAGAGTAACCAAATCCAAAGCTAGTGGTATCATTATGTTCGTCTCTCCTGGACGATCTCAACCACATCATCGCGAAAAATTTATTCAAGCTACATCTTACTCGATTTGAGAAAAACCAGAGAAATTGAAAAGAGGGAAATCAACATGAAATTCTTAAAACTTAACCAAATTTAAAAACTGAAGAAGCTACAACTTCGGGGAGATGAGGAGAGCAATATAGACACAAGTTTGATAGAAAATGATCACGAATTGCTACCTATTGAAACTCAAGCTTGAGGCTCTGAAAATTAAGTTTGGTAGTTTGACTCAGGGCACGATTTGCTTTGGTTTTGATTGCTTTAGCTTCAAGAAAGATCAGGGAAGGTTTATGAATAAAAAATTTGGAGCTAGAAGCTTATGAAAGTTGAAAACGATTTATGAAATTTAGAGCTCGAAAGTGAGTTTGGCTAGGTTGATTTGGATCTCAAAATCTTGCCAGATGAATAAGGGGAGGTTCCTATTTATAGATAGAATGAAATGGAGTGCTGATGTTTGGTGAATGATAAGAATTTCATAGAAATCGTGTGCACCCTTCACGCGGATGAAGTGTGAGTTAAAATCCTCCAAATCTCACCAGTTCCATGCGTTTTGATTGCTAATCATCTTCTGGAATCTTTTTAGAGTTGATTAGAATAAAAAAAACGCGTGTTTAAGTGACTTGAAATTATATTAAAATAATTTTAAAATTCTGATCATGAAGGAATCTTCAGCTTCAAGTAACCAACTTTAAATCCATCGGGCAAGTAATGTAGGAGGCTTTATGATCTCATTCCTTTTGAATTTGAAAGATCTTGCTACAAGGTTTACAATGTGCCAAGAAAGGTTTCATTTGGATATTTGAGCACAAAATTACAAGTCCTCAAAGTTGGTAGAAAAAACTACTTTATTGGATCGTGCGTTTTCCATTTTTCTTTGAGCCAAATGATCTTCTCTTTATGATAAACATGATGCAAAAAGAAATAACTTCATTGGTGCTATGAATCAAGAGATATGGTTTAGAAAACTTGGACAAAAATAAGGCATTTGCCCGGAGTCATTCCATAAAACACCTTGGTGCATCTTAGAGCTTTAATTTTCCAAAAGTCCCAACATGAAAGTTGTAGAGAGTAGAAAAATGAGCTTAAGTGCACATGTTATGCAAGAGAAAGTGAAAATTGATTTCGCCTTGGGACAGTCTTGCACACCAAATATGCCTTGAAATGTTAGGCACGCCAACATGACCTATAATGTTTTGCATATTCTTTCATGATCTTCCACTCCTATTTTGCTCTTGAACTTCAAAGTTGGACCAAAGTAGACTCACTAAAGATTACTATGCAAAAATTATGGGCTCAAGATGACAAAAATTGAGCAAGTTATGAATGATTCTTTGAAGTTGGTATATAATTCCTTAATTTTCAAAGGAAACTTGTAATGTCTTCTAACTTTTGATGACTTTCTTCGCAAAATTTCTTCTTGAATTGTGAGGAGAAGTTGTTGGTGATGTTAAAGAGAGTATGTTTCAAAAAGAAGCACTCAAAAATATTGAAAATTAAGAAAGTTATGCCCTTCTAATCATGGAATCAAAAACTTGTCCAATTAGGTCTATCTTCTTGAATCAACTTAGAGTCCTTTGAACTTTTCTTGCATAATAAAACATGAGGAGGTACATAGGACCATGAAATGATGTTCTCTTGAAGCACCTTTAATTTTGAAGTCCATAGCTTGATGAAACTTGTTGAAGGAGGCATGGAAATAAACACATGAACCTATGAAGTTTCCTTCAAAACCCTAATTTAGGAGAGGTGTAGATGCACTTGCTTCACCTACCTTGCATCAAATAACATTGAAGACAAAGACATATTTTTGTATTTTGGTTAGTGTGGTATATATACAAGATAAAATATAGGTGCTTGATGGTCCCTCCTAAAAGATAAGGCGAGCACAACATCAAAAGAACAACCCTCAAGATTGTAATCTTGATCAATGATTAGAATGCAAATGAATGGATAATTTTAGGATAAAAAATTGGGGTATGACACCGTTCTAGACTACTCAGCTCTCTCTCTCTCTCTCTCTCTCTCTCTCTCTCTCTCTCTCTCTCTCTCTCTCTCTCTCAATCTAGGGTTCTCTACCATAATCCTGAAGAAAAAAACATTAATTAAAGGGAAGCAATGGAACAAATATGAAAAAAACACTCAGACAACATTTCAGATTGGCATATCCGAAAATTACTCAGAGGGGATTTCGGATATGCACAATCTGGACACCCATGCGAACAACCATGGATAAACATATGTATTCTTGTCCTAAGAGACCCAATAAACTTAGAATAATGATTCAAACAACCACATTTTCCAGATTAAACTTCTATCTAATGATTTTAAATGATAAATACATGCAATGTACATCAAATGTGGAGCTTTTGGAAACTTCTTGATATGAGGAAAAACACTTTCTTTGATAACACTTACTTCTTCAGAGTCTCTGAAACACTTGCTTCAGTAACTTGCTCAAAGTGGGGATATGAATTATTTAGGTGTGTTTGTGTGAATAAAATAGAAAGCATGGAAGAATGAAGGGTTTCTGTCCGCGTCAAATATATACTTAAAACGGGTTCGGATATACATCTCCGAAAACCTTCTAAACTTAGAATTATGGAGCTGATTCAGATATGCATATGCAAAACTATTCTAAAAGGTTGTTTTGTAGATTCATATCTAAAAATCCCTCCAAATATATGTGAAATGGTGAGTTTGGATATGTCCAAATCCGAATGTTGGAGGTATTTTGGAGTTTTCGCCAAGACTGGGTGCTTTTTAGAAATTCCCTTATTATTTTTCCTTGGAAAATTGAGATTTCATAAAGAATTTGAAGTATATTTTCTAACCCAAATAACATGATCAAAGAAATCCCATGTGGGGTATAAAAAACTCCAAATAGAAAATTTTCAAAGAATCAAAATAAAATGTCCTAAAACTTCATCTTCTGAGTTGGGAACACGGTAAGTTTCTGAAAGAGATAAAAATATTGTTTTGATTGTTAGCATGAAATTTCAATGGAGATTAGGGTCCATGGCTGGACAACACAAGATACCAATTATAAAAGTGTGTTGAACCTATGATTAAATGGAATTTTTCTGATTTTATTTTACAATGTTTTATTTTACCGTTTGATATTTTACAATGTTGGAGGTATTTTGGAGTTTTCGCCAAGACTGGGTGCTTTTTAGAAATTCCCTTATTATTTTTCCTTGGAAAATTGGGATTTCATAAAGAATTTGAAGTATATTTTCTAACTCAAATAACATGATCAAAGAAATCCCATGTGGGGTATAAAAAACTCCAAATAGAAAATTTTCAAAGAATCAAAATAAAATGTCCTAAACTTCATCTTCTGAGTTGGGAACACGGTAAGTTTCTGAAAGAGATAAAATATTGTTTTGATTGTTAGCATGAAATAATGGAGATTAGAGCCCATGGCTGGACAACACAAGATACCAATTATAAAAGTGTGTTGATGAACCTATGATTAAATGGAATTTTTCTGATTTTATTTTACAATAAATTTTATTTTACCGTTTGATATTTTTCAATGTTAGCCAGAGTGGCCAAACTCCAGCATGTTCAATTTCTCCACCTTGCAAACTAACAATTTTAAGAAACCACGAGAACTTGATCAATAGTGTTTAGACGAAAAAATGCAGTAGGATTTTATGGTAAACACTAAAAAACCATAAGAACTTTGATTAGTAGTTTAGACATATTTTCAGTGATAACTACAGAATCATGAAAGTTTATCCCCCACTCTTGCAACAAAAAAGTGTCAAAAATATCATTAGTTCTAAGCTTCAATATCAAATAATGTTCAAATGATAAATCCTTGAACTCCACGTTTATTAGAGATTCATAAATATGTCTCAAAATCTATTATAAATTTCATCAAAAAACTGTTTCAAAATCTAACAGGTAATAAAGCAACATAAAATTAATAGGCAATTTGGTGCATAAAAGAGTGCCCCAATAAGTGTTTGTAACAATGTAATAATACCATTAAAAGTAAAATGAGAAAAACATAAGCCAAACCAAGGTTTGGATTCTCCACCTCATAAAGTATAACACTCTCATACTCCACATTCTAAATGGTCTCACCTAATATTACTTTAATATCACTCCTAATACGCGGCCTTTTTCTCAGGCAACTGATTTTGTGGCAGTGCTTGCAGTGCAGTTCTCTTCTTCTCCACTCCCTGCATTTGGACATCATCATTATCAGCCATGGCTAGTTTTCCATCTAACTTCTCCTTCAGCAATTTTTTCAGACCTCTCATACTCATATTTTGAACATTTATGGTTTTCGAGTTTTCCTTCTTTGCATTTGGATTGTTCACATCACTCTCAACACTAGTAACTGCTTGAATTTCATTAGAGATTTCTTTGGCTCCTGATTCCAGTAACTGCTTGCTCATGTCACTGTCAACACCAGTAACTGCTTGAATTTCATCAGAAATTTCTTGGGTTCCTGATTTCAGCACCTGCTTGTTCATGTCACTGTCAACACTAGTAACTGCTTGAATTTCATTTGAAATTTCCCTGGTTCCTGATTTCAGCAACTTTCTGAGTCTCCGCACACTCATATCCTGAATGGTTTTCAACTTTTCCTTAGTTTCCAACTGAGGCGAGCAAATGGGTACTTTCATTATCTGCTCAACAGCCACCGACTCATTGGTTTTCTGATCATTGGTTTGAACCACCGCTTCAAGCTCAGGGTTTTCTTCTACTTCCAGCTTCTGGGATGTATTATTCAGGTCAGCCTCTTTCTTTGCAGAAACATCCATCATTGAAAGTTTAAGAGTTACCTTTTCAACACTGTTGCTTTCTTTTTCGCTCTCATCTTCAAGTTCAGCGTGTCCTTCTGTGCCAAGTTCCTCAGCTTGAGCTTCTACTTCCAGCTTCTGGGATGTATTATTCTGGTCAGCCTCTTTCTTTGAAGAAACATCCATCATTGAAAGTTCAAGAATTACCTTTTCAACGTCGCTGCTTTCTTTTTCGCCCTCATCTTCAGCTCTACCAGAAGTTTCATCTTTTTCTGCTAGAATAGCAGAAACTGCACCCTCTACATTCTCTACCTCTTCAACTACCATGTCAGCAACACCTTGGTGAGAAGACTCCTGAGAAGCTTTTTCAAATGACTCAAGGGACACTTCAGATACCTCAGTAGTTGCTAGTTCGGCAATCTCCTTAAAAGCCACTTCAGATACCTCAGCAGACACTTCATTAGAAGCATCATCAAACACCGCATCGGTTGAAGAGGCAAAAGCTTGGTGAGAAATCTCTTTAGAAGCTTCTTCAGATGACTCAAAGGACAAGCCAACAAAAGTTTGTTCGGCAGTTCCCTTGGGTATTTCTTCAGATGCTTCAACAGACAAGTCAGCAACATCTTCTTGGTGAGAAACTTCCTTAGAATCATCAGACACCAGGTCGGTTGAAGAGGCAATAACTTGGTGAGAAATCTCCTTAGAAGCCTCTTCAGAAGCCTCAACGGACAAGCCAACAGTAGCTTGTTCAGCAGTCCCCTTGAAAGCTTCCTCAGATGCTTCAACAGACAAGCCAGCAACTTCCTTTTGGTCAGCAACTTCCATAGAAATATCACCAGACACGACATCAGTCGAAGCGCCAATGCCTTGGTCAGCAACTTCCAGAGGAGCCTCTTTTGGGGCAACAAACTCCTCCACTTGATCTTGTTTGGCTCCAAAGGTTTCCTTATTTTCAATTTCAGCAGTATCACCAATAGCTTGGTCAGTAACTTCCAGAGGTGTCTCTTCTGAGGCAGCAAACTCCATAGTTTGATCTTGTTTGGCTCCAAAGCTTTCCTTATTTTCAGTTCCATCAGCATTACCAGATTCTTCCAGTTCAGGCTGCTCCGATTCTGAAAAGGGGTCAGTATCATTTTCAAATGAGTAAACAAAAGTAAACAATCATTGTATGCACAAAAACAATAACAAAAATTCAGAACCAGCAGCAGATGAATAACAACCTGCTTCTTTTGAATCAACACATGTCTCAAAACTGTCTTCCAGATTTAAACCTAGGTTCTCATGTGCCTCCACTTGATTAACATTCTCTGAACCCTCTACTTCTGGTTCAGCCTGCAACACATCCTCTGCGTCAGCAGATTTCTCTTCTGAACCAGAATCATGTGACTTGGTTTCAGATTCAGCTTTGTTTACAGAGGAAACTTCCACTTCATCATTGTTCTGAGAAACCCCATTTGATTCTGTCTGCAAACTAGTTCCTGCAATGATTGATAACACAAGTTGATTAAAAACACACTAGAAAAGTCGAAGCAAATAGAACAGCAATTCATAATAATTATAAAATTAAAAATAAAAAGATCCAGCATACCATCGTCAGAAACATCCTCACTCTTGGTCTGCTCCTTGTCCTCAGTCTCCACCAAGCTAACCTTTGACAAGCTCTTGCCCAACACTCTCACGGACCTCCTTGTGCTATAAGCATTCTGCAACGAAGTTCCAGCCGAGACATCTTTCTTGTCGCGAACCGAACGGCCCGCTGCTCTTGTCCTACTTTTAGGCGCTACAGCAGGAGTTTTAGCCGGCACATCCTTCGGCCTTTCATCGACCTCATTCTTATCATCTTCTTCATCATCATCTAAAATGATCACTTCCTTCTTTCCACGAGTAGAAACCGCAGGACCCCTTCTCCTGGTACACGGCACAACAGCAGGAGTAGTAACAGGGACATTGGCATTTTTGTTCTCCTGCTCAACCTCTCCTTCAGCTACTCCAGATCTAACACCACGGCTAGGTCGTGTAGAGATCTTAGAGCTTTCCGATTCTTTCGCCGGCTTCCTTTGAGTTGTAGTTCTACCAGCTGTTCGAGGTTGAACAGCCGGAGTACCAATATCACCACCTTCCTTTGGATTCATAATTTCACCCAATCCCTCAACCTGTAATAATGTCGAATTTCAACAATTCATCAAATGAGGATCAATAACTCTAAACCCTAAAGATTAGTAAAAACTTACAAACCTAAAATCAAAGAAACGAAATTAACAGTACACTAGTATTTACACGATGACTAATACAAACCTAAAATCAATTCAACGAAATTAAACCTAGAAATGAATCGAATTAGATATAAAGACAGTAAATAGATGAAGAATTAATTACCTGTGGAAGAGCGGCGAGAGCGTCAGCCATGGCAACGTTAGTCATATTAGCAGGAATCTTGTTCCTCTTGCAAAGAGCTTGAAGCTCCTTTCTTGGAAGACCGTGAAACTCCATGAATGAGAATCGAGAGTAAAGCAAAACAAGATGTTTTGGGGTTTTTGAAATGATGCGGCGATTTAGACAAATAAGCGAAGAATAGGGTATTTGATGAAGAAGGATTGAGTGTGCGTGGGAATTTATACTGCAATTGGGTTCGTATGGAGCGTTGACACGTAGGCAAATATGACCGTTGGAGAATGGATTTGAATTTGAAATTTATTATTATTTTTGTTTTTTTATTTGTAGTTAAATTAGTTAAATTAATAATGACTTGGATTTTTAATTAGACCCTGTTTGGTTAAGTTAACAATGAAATTTATTTAATACCGGTGAATGAATGCAATGCAGTGTATACAATCAACCGTACTTTTGAGACTTTTTAAATTCATGGTAGAAAAAAAGTTGATTAAATATTCTAGAACTTTCTCTCTTTTTTTTTTTTTACTACAAAAAGTGGGAAAGGCAAAATATTTAATTTATCACTCGGTTCAAAGATAATTGATTGAGTAAGGAAAATGCTAATCGTTAAGAAAACATAAAAACAACAAAGGCAAGAATAAATCTCAACCATTCATTATCACCTCCACCCCATGATTTCTATTAAAAAGGAAATTAAATTAAAATTAAATTAAAAATTTTCCTATAATATAGTGACGTATGTTCATTCTTGCATTTCTTCTCCAAATTCTTTCGTTCTAAATAGCATTACTCATTGATTAATAATGAAAAAAAAATATATTTTTCATATACTAAAATAAAATATAAGAGAAAAATCAACTTTCATATTTTTTAAAATAAATTTAAATACAAACTACATTTAATTTGTTCTCTCTTTTACTTTTTCTATAATTAACAATTAATTAGAATTGTTTTTACATCTTCTCAAGACAATTGATTTAAGAAAACCATAAAAATCTTCATCTAAATTATTATGTTATTATTTTTTTTAATAAGCCTGATATTTATTTTTTCTCTTATATTTTGAGACTGAAAAAATATATTATTAAATATTTTTTATTTTATCTTTTCATGCTATTAATAAAGAATAATTTTTAAAAAAATTTAAAATTTTTATAATTTTTCTTTATTATACCATAAAGTTTATTTGATTTTTTACTTTATTTCAAAACCGTTTTTCAATAAGAACTGAAAACAGACAAAAAGTTTATTTTTTATTTTTTATTTTGTTTTAAAATTAAGACATTGGCACTAACGATCTCAAGCCATTACTCTCTAACCGTTACATAATCACCACAATCATTAATCTGACAATTTTTTTGCCACTATTTAGTTAGAGAGCATTTGGATATTGGGATAAATGATATCATGTAAAGGATTTCTTAACATTTTGTTGATATTGTAAGACATATGGTTCAAAACAAGGCCCAACCAACAAGGGAGTTGAAGACCAAACAAGTCAATTCAGGTGAAAGTTTGTCACGTCTACCATGCAAAGAGTTTCAGGAAATCAAGACCAAACAAGTATTATCACACAAAGTTAGTTGATCAATACAACAATATGGCTTCCACTGTCCAATTAATTTCTTAAGACATGCATATTTTACTCTATATGATTTTGAGCCGAGTATTCTTGCCACGGATAACCTTAAGGCGGTGGGGAGGGGCATTTAATGGAGAATGGTACATATAATCAGGCTAATCTTTAATTTGGGAAAATACATATAGACATAAATATACAGTGATTATCGCCTTATGGAAACATTATACAATCCAACAACATGTCCTTCAACATAGGACAAGTCGTCACCCCAATAGCCAGAATCAAAAACCATGAGAAAGTTACCCATATGTGTTGGTTAATCACACAACATAATTGCCAAATTCTAATTTAACAGTTCCCCTTGGTGGGTTTGAAGACACCTAGATTAGTTGTTGGTTATGTTGGTGAATAACCATGGATTACAAAATTTAATTTACCAATGCAATGCACTAATGCATTTTGGAATTCATGCGAGAAAAATGTTGAGATAAACCAAGAGCACCCAGAGGAATCCCTACCCTAGGTTCACTTTCACAGGTTTTTAAAATCCTTTATATAATGTGTGGCACAAGCCAACTACGGTCGAGGCTAATACAATCAAGGGGTACTTTAGTATACAACTTAAGCTCGTGAATAAGTTGTCGGTCTAAAGGAAGCTCATTATAAATTAATGGACATATTAGTTCCTCTTGCCAATGGTTACAAAACTCTTGATTTTGCTACCTTTTAGAAAGAAGCTTTATAGCTCAACACGGTGAGGGAAACCATGACAAATTCTACATATTACAATTGTTTTCTTTATTTTTGGTAGGAACAATATTTTCTGTGGTATTCTTCTCTCTGTCACTAAATTCTATATAAACATCGATATATATTAAAAGATGTTTCCATGACATATTCTACTAACATCATCCCAAACTTAGGACAACCAATATGATGAACTTGAAATAGAAAGTAGATGAATCAATTGTTGATTTCATTGAGATGTTCATAAAGAAGGTCAATAAATATTCCGTTCAATTTCTTGACGTTGAATATGCCTCATATGCCATTAATTACATTCAACCTTAACTAAAAGAGGAATTGGTTAGACAATCTTGCCATGATATGCGTTGTACTTTTCAAAAGTACATGAGTGTATGGTAACCTTATGCGGGTAGGGGATACTCATAATTCTTTGTAGTTAAGGGTGGTTAGGGCTTGCTCACAGTGGTGAGATACCATATTTGATAATAATCACAGTGGTAAGAGAGGGCCAACCCACGTGAGGTGAGAGGCTGTGTGTTATAGAGTTATATTGGGTAAGTTATTATTTGTCTCTTACATGCTAGAGGTGAGGTATTTATATAGGCTCTTTCGAGTCTAGGTTGCAGACTTAGTTGGCCGCTCCATGACCAAGAAAGTGGTCAGGTGGAGGCTTGTTCTCCCATATAATCAATGAGGAAGTGGTTTTTACTTTGAATGGATCTTTGAATTAAGTATCTTAGCCTAATTCCAACAAGGGGAGCTTATCCCTCATTAGGTTACCATGTTCCTGTTCCGGGGAAGCTTATCCCCTTGTTGGGCTATCAGGTGTTAGCCTTTGAGACAACCACTCTTGGGACTCTAGGGGCCATCCACGTAGGGGCTTATCTCCTCACTTGGCTATAAATTGTTGGCCATGGGGGCGACCACTTTTGGTCAGCCAGATGCCAGCCCTAGGGGGGCTTATCCTCTCATTATGCTACCAGGTGCTAGTCTTAGGGTGTTGCCCCTTCTTTGGGTGTTAGCCCTCCTTTAGGTGTTAAACTCTATTTTGACGCTATTACTAGGGCCTAGTAAAATTATATTCGTACATGTATGAGTTAGCTTCTAGTGTATAATGCTACAAAAAAAATCATTCAGTACAATAGGAAGAAACTCGTTAGCCAATAAAGAGGCACACACCAAGTCTTTACCAGAAATATGGAAGAATCTTATGGCGATATGTCAGCATACTCAACAATAGATATAATAGCAGTTTAGATCTGGAAAAGGAAATATATTTGCGTACTACATTGAAACATGTTAAAGGGAAAACATCAATTCATAATAAGGTAAGGTGAAATATGTATTTGATACCACAATCCTAAAGTCGAGGAGATCAAAGGCAGAGGGGTACTACAAGTGGCATAAGTCATATAACCACACGACAACTAATTATATCTTTATGGAAAGTTATCTAGAAGGCTATCAAGAAGGGCATATTTAACTTGGTTAATAAAAGAATCACAAAGATGGTTGTCGAGACCGGTATTTTTCCATCGATGAGTATGGACATCGTGTCTTTATCAAAACCTTTGAGTTTCAAAATGGATGAGAAGGATAAATAAAAGGTGAAGTAAGTTTGGAAACCTAAGTCATCTCATCGAAATCCCTAGAGAGAGATGTGAAGATGAGTGGAACATTTTTTATATAAGGAAAAAAATCTAATAGTCAATGTTCTTGGTGATTTAAAAACTCTTAAGTCATCCAAGGTTGAACAAATCACTCACGACCTATTAAAACATTATATTATTATTTAAAGCTTCAGTCATCTAAAGGTCCTTTTACAAATCATAGGGGAAAAGTCAAGCAACTGATATAACCTATAAGAATTCAACCTTACCCAAATTTGTTAGGGAGAACGTTCCTAAAGAAAAAAGAATGGTAGCTAAAGTTGCCAAGCAAGAAAGACTAATGATACTTTGAAACTTCTATGTAGGACAATAGGGAGTTGTCAACTTAAAGAATAGTAAAACCCTTAATCAACTTTCCTAAAAGGAAATGATGTTTGAATGGGAAAACTGATAAGTGTCAAAAATATTTTAAATGCATAGGCAGCTATGAACTTATTTTGCAAGCAATCAATGAAAAAAATCAATTTACCAGTAAAACACGATATAATGATGGTATGAAATTTTAACAATGTATTCATTAGTAAGAGCAAAAAGTACCAAGAAAGCACCAAAACTAGACAAAAATCACTCCTCATGCATCAAACCCGCTTAGCTAAAAGCAAGGCATTTTTAAGAAAGCAAAGATCCAATTAACTTCAAGGCAAAGAAACAAAACTCGATCAGTGCAATATTAGGTGCACTAAGCGAGGTTTGTCAGTTCAAAATTTAAAGTATAAGTTACTTCATGGGCAAGGAAGAGTTTGCTCGCTAAACGAGCTTGTAGGTGCGATAATCGAGGATATACGAAAAAGACCACTTGCAGGATGAGCCGACATGTATTGAGGGAAAAGAAAGTAGGTGCACTAAGCAAGCTGTGAGTATCTCTTAGCGAGAATATCATATCATCACCCTATAAATAGAGCTCAAATTGCATCCCCGTCTTCAACTTAAAATTGTTGATTTGTATTTTCCTTTCATTCTCAATCGAGTGTGAATGAGAATAGAGCTTCACAACTCTTCAATTATCTGGGTAGCATAACTGATTCTTTAGTGTGGATTTTAGATCGACAAGATGAGTGATCCCTGTGAACCTAAATTCAAGAGGGAGCCTCTCATCGTTGAAGTAGACAAAAAGAGATATGAATATTGAGACATTTTGTGTGTGATTTGGCTAACAATATGAGGTGTATCCATATTTATTCAAGTTTTAGATGAATATAGACCATAGACACCCAATCTTGTCTCAAAGGATATTCCAGAGATGTACTTCAAGATTAACCCTGTTGCGCTTTGTAAATCACATGAAAAAGGGCTTCTTAATAAATGCAGTTTTATATTATCCCTTGTTAGTATTATTTTTTTATAAAATCGGGTGCGTCTTGAAGCAGACAAATAAAACATGTTTTCATGTAGAATCTATTATTGAGGCAGATCCTGTTAGGAAACACTAAAATTTAGAAAAACAAAATATACATTCAAATGTTTCAAAATATATCAAGTTTACATTGTTAATATCAATCCAACATTAGATACAAAAATCAAGTCAGCACCTAAATACATAGTTAAATAAAAACAAATGAATCAAAACATATGATGTCACCTAAATTTTATAACACTGCAATATCTTTTCATGACACTTTTTCATGGAACATTTTCTTGAACCAATGCATAATTATTCTAATTATTTTCAAACATTGTCGTGATTTCCAAAGGCTTTATTTGTGTCTATAAAATGCAAAACTTTTCATATTTCATGACCTCTTTGTAGCAACCTGCCCTAAAAATTAAGATTTTAGAGTCGCCGCCTATTCTGAAGGGCGAATAGGAAACCCTACGCAGATATGAGATTCAGGGTAAGTTATTATAATCAGGTTGAGGGAAGGTGTTAGGCACCCTCAACCCTTTCCTAAAGGCTAACATTGTAAAGATAAGGTTTATGGCAACAGTTATGGGGTTTATAGCTAATGCATTGAAAAGGGTAAAAAAATAAAATTTAAGAAAGAATTGAAATTTTAAGGGGGGAGACTCGCCTTGTTACCAAGTGCCTACGTTCCTCCTTATGGAGGATCAGAGTCAACGTAGTTCAGGCACAGGGTTGTACGCCTTTGAATTAGTATGAGGTTGTTTGTAATTGTTTAAAGGCTTTTTGAGTGGCCTGTCGTAGTTTTGAAATTTGTTTTGAAAGATGAAAGTGTTTTGAGGTTTGGTATACAACCCTGATATGGCACCGTTAGATGCGGTGACCAATAGATTTGGTCAGTATAGCTAACGGATTGAGGGCATTGCTGGTTACTCAGATCGATAGATTGACCGTCGCGGGCAGCAAATTAAAATGTATTTTAATTTTAAGTATTTTTCATCTCTCGTCTAAAGCGACTAATAGCTTTAGTCGGGTCGAGGAGAGAATTGATTTAAAATTATTAAATTAATTAAATTGATCCAAATTATTTCTCGTCTACTGCGACTAATAGATTTAGTCGGTTCGAGGAGAAAATTAAATTATACAAAAAACAATCATTTAAATAATTAACAATTTACAAGATTAAGTTATTAATTTTGTTATTTTCGTAGGTGGGTGTATTTTGTTCTTAGTAGCAAAACTTGGGGGTGTGGATAGTCATGAACCAGGCCCATTAAGATAGAGGTCCAGTTGATCACATGTGGTGAAGACGTATGGCTTAGGGTGTACGCTCAAGATCAGAGACGTTGGATCTTATATGTGGCTATCTAAAGGTCTGAATGTGTATGAACCTGGGGGCGCATGGTTAGGAAGCACACACTGAATCATGTTCAGTGATGCTTGCCAAGTGTCCATGAGAGGACAAATGGCGATGATCGGGATGCCCAGGGATAATTATCAAAGAGACCACGCAAACCCTTCTCTCATTATTCTCTTCCCTTTCTCTCTCTAACTCAGACCCTCTCTCTCTTGTTCTTCGTTCTTCAACCAAACCCCAACAAAACTATGAATCCCACCGCAAACCACCCACCCCTCCGCCGTAAACCACCCTCAGACCTCCACAAGAAACCCAGTTTCCGGTTGATCTTCAACCGGAGAACTCGAACCTTCGAACCCCATAAACCCAGACTCCCCAGAAGCGTAAACCCAGATGAAGATCCTTAAGATCTTCATCTTCCCCATCACCATCTTCATGTCAAAACCCAGAAAACAACATAAAAACAAAACCCTAACCCCCAAATCGACCCGGATTCACAAACACACAACATACAAACATACAATCGATGAAACCTAATCTAAGTTAAAGAGTTAGTTACCTTGATTTCTTGAACTTCTGGAACGTGTAAGCTCCACTCCTTCTCTAATCTCTCCCTCTGTGTGTGCGTTCTGCAGGTCAAGATGAAAACGAGGCTCTTAGGGCTTGTGGCGTTCGCGGCGGCACAAGATCCTTTCAGGGTTTTTCTCTGCAAAATCCTCCGACCCTCTCTTCTGTTTACTTCTTTCTGCTTTATAGGCTAGGTTAGATTTTAATTTAGGAATAGTTAGATTAGATTATTTAGGTTTTGATTTTGATTCAATATTTAGTCCGGATTTGATTTTTGTTGTAAATTGTAAATCATTGTTTGATTAAATAAAATTATTTGATTCAATTTGTTAAGATTTGATTTACGTTATTGTTTGATTTCGTTTTCTGAGATTTGATTGAGTTTGAAGATTTGATTGAATCCTGGGCCTGGATAATTTGGATCTAGGGTTTGTGTGGTGCAGAGAAGGTGGGCGGCGCCTTTGGCTGGAGGCGCAAGTCTAGGGTTTCGTTTGGGAGAGAAGGTGAATAGGAACCGGGTTGGGTTTGACCCGGTCCGACCCCTGATGACCCATAAGGCCCATTGACTCCATCTGGCCCAACAACAAAAAACCAAAAAGCTTCAATTAATTAGTTAATCAGTAAAAAACAAACTAATCAACTAATAATATTAATAATTAAAATTAATAAAACCCTAATAAGAATGATTAGTCTTAATATAATTGAACTCCTATTTTTTTTAGAAACAAAATTTTATAATAATTCTATTAATAATAATCCAAATAGTTATTAATAATAGTAATATTATTTAATAGAAGAATGAAAAATTTGTAATAAAAATGAGTAAATGACTAGAAACACATGGGCCAAAATAAATTGGACCTCAAATATTTGATGTTCACACCTCCACCAATTTATACGGGCATTTTATAAGAGAGCGAGTTTAATAATAGGTGTATTCAACCCTATGGCTCTTAATTTTTAACACCCTTAATAAATTAAAATTGGAATTACACCGGGTAAATTTTGGGGTATGACAGCTGCCCCTATTTAATTACCTTGGATTGAATGGCGTGAGAATACGCAGGTCTCACGCTTTTCGGATCGAAGAGTTATTAAATAATGGAAGACCCCTAAATTTACTTTGTACTTGAGTGTGAGGAAAGAATCGTCCTGCTAAAGCCTGAGTCTTACATAGCGAGGACTTACCGTTGGTTGTGTAATTAGCTTACTGTATTGCTAACAAGCTTTCGCAGTTTGTGAACCCCACTTACTATAGTTCTAGTAAGTTTTCATAGTTTGTGAACCCCAATAGGATCACTTGCTATAGCTCTAGCAAGCTCACCTGCACCAATAGGATTACTTGTCATAGCTCTGACAAGCTCACCTGCACCATTCGGATCATTTGTCCTAGTTCGGATAATTTCACCTGCACCGTTTAGGATAATTTGCTATGCTTATAGCAACTTCACCTGCACCATTTAGGCTAGTTTGCTATGCTCATAGCAACTTTACCTGCACCATTTAGGATTATTTGATATGCTTATAGCAGCTCCACCTGCACCATTTAGGTTAATTTGCTATGCTTATAGCAACTTTACCTGCACCATTTAGGATTATTCGCTATGCTTATAGTGACTTCACCTGCACCATTTAGACTAATTTGCTATGCTTATAGCAACTTCACTTGCACCATTTAGGCTAATTTGCTATGCTTATAGCAACTTCACTTGCACCATTTAGGCTAATTTGCTATGCTTATAGCAACTTCACCTGCACCATTTAGGCTAGTTTGTTATGCTTTATAGCAGACTTACCTGCACCATTTAGGGTCATCTGCGAGGGTCATCACAAATTCACCTGCACCATTAGGATCGTTTGCGGGTGCTATCGCAAGTTCACCTGCACCATTAGGATTGCTTACCCTGGTTCGGGCAAGCTTACCTGCATAGAAGTTTGTTTTGTAAATGCGTATGCACCATGCTTATGCGTTATGCGCATGCCCCTGTTGTTTGTATAATGTATGTGTATGGATGTTTACACATGCAGATGTTACATGTATGTAAATGAATATGTATGATAACCCCAACGCCTTATCTCCTTATCACCCATTGCCTTTGCTTAACCCTTTTTGAAGTATTTGTGAATCCTAGCTCGGATTGTATTTGAATGATCCATTGATATTATCCTTTGTGAAAGTTATATTAGATCAGAGTGATTGCAGCGTAGGGCGTATGTAGCCTTCCGTAGATTTCGCAGTTTTATCCTATTGCTTTTGTATTGAAAGTTTGTAAGTTTCTCATGTTAAATCCAAGTTAAAGCTTATGAAAATAATTTAACCTTTGCAAATGGTATTGAAATGAGGAAGAAAGCGTAGTATGCAAGAAAAGAAACTATTATTGATATTGCCTTGAATTGGCGAGTGTACAAAAATGCAAGAAAAGAAAATGACAAATAGAAATGATATTAATACTGCCGTTGCTCCTTTGTTATCAAGGGTCCCAGTAATCCTTCGACCTTAGAAGTAGATGATTGCACGAATCCCTATCCTTCGTAGTCTGTCTTCAGCTTATGATCAATAATCCTGCCTTTGCTAGGCGTAATACTTCTTGACCGCATCAGAATTGATTGGGTGCGGTAGCTCGTCCCCATCCATTGCAGTGAGAACTAATGCTCCTCCTGAGAACACTATTTTTACAATATATGGACCTTCGTAATTCGGTGTCCATTTTCCACGGGCGTCAAGTCGAGGTAATAGTATTTTCTTGAGAACCATATCACCTTCTTTATAAGTTCGAGGACGGACCTTTTTATCGAACGCCTTTTTCATCCTTTTTTGATAGAGTTGCCCGTGACACAAAGCCGTCGGTCGCTTTTCTTCAACGAGATTAAGCTGATCGAAACGAGTTTTTACCCATTCCAATTCTTCTAACTTTGTATCAGCCAGGACTCTTAATGAAGGAATCTCCACTTCGATAGGGAGGACTGCTTCCATACCATAAACCAGGGAGAATGGTGTTGCTCCTGTGGATGTACGCACCGTGGTTCTGTAACCGTGTAGGGCGAAGGGAAGCATTTCGTGTCAATCCTTGTATGTTTTCACCATCTTTTGTATTATCTTTTTGATATTTTTATTTGCAGCTTCGACAGTGCCGTTCATTTTAGGCCTGTATGGTGAAGAATTATGGTGTTCAATCTTGAACTCCTCGCATAGCTCCCTCATCATATTGTTGTTTAGATTCGACCCATTGTCGGTGATAATCCTGCTTGGAACCCCATACCGGCATATGATGTTATGCTTGATAAACCGAGTGACTACTTGTCTCGTCACGTTGGTGTAGGAGGCAGCTTCGACCCATTTGGTGAAATAGTCTATGGCAACCAATATGAATCGGTGTCCATTTGAAGCTTTCGGTTCGATCATCCCTATCATGTCAATCCCCCACATTGCGAACGGCCACGGTGAACTCAGAACGTTCAACGGATCTGGCGGTACATGCACTTTGTTAGCGTAAATATGGCACTTATGACATGTTCTTGCGTATTGGAAACAGTCAGCCTCCATTGTTAACCAGTAGTACCCTGCTCGCAGTATTTTTCTAGCCATTGAGTGTCCATTTGCATGAGTTCCGAAGGTTCCTTCGTGTACTTCTCTGATGATCTCCTTGGCCTCGTTTTTATCCACACACCTTAATAACACCGAGTCGTAATTTCGTTTGTACAGGATACTTCCGCTCAGGAAGAACTTAGCTGCCAATCTCCTTAGTGTCTTTTTATCAATCGTAAAGGCATTCTCCGGGTATTCTTGTTTCTCCAAGTACCTTTTGATATCGTGGTACCATGGTTTGTTGTTAGACTGCTCCTCGATTGTGAGACAGTAAGCAGGCTCATCAAAGTGTCTAACCGTTATCCGTGGTTCGTGGTTTGGCCAGGTCACTTTGAACATATAGGAAAGTGTTGGTAATGCGTCAGCCATTTGATTTTCGTCCCTTGGGATATGAGTAAAAGTGATCGTCTCGAACTCAGCCATTAACTCCAATATAAGGTCTCGATACGGGATTAGCTTGGAATCTCGAGTATCCCATTCTTTGTTGACTTGGTGGATTACCAGTGCTGAATCCCCGTACACCTCAAGAAGTTTAATCCTTAGATCAATGGCTGCTTCTAACCCCAATATGCATGCTTCATATTCTGCAATGTTGTTGGTACAGTCAAAGCATAGTCTTGCAGTGAAGGGTAAGTGTCGATTGTCAGGAGATGTCAAGACGGCACCTATACCGTGTCCATATGCATTTGAGGCTCCATCGAACGTAAGTGTCCATACCAAGCTCGGCTCGGGTCCTTCGTCGGGTCCTGGTATTTCGTAGTCTCTTACCAGCATAATGTCCTCATCGGGGAAGTCGAACTTCATAGACTGATATTCTTCGATGGGTTGGTGAGCAAGATGTTCTGCCAGTACACTCCCTTTTATCGCCTTTTGGGTGACGTATTGTATGTCGTATTCTGACAGCAACATTTGCCATCTTGCAATTCTACCCGTGAGAGCCTGCTTTTCGAACACGTATTTCAAAGGATCCATTCTCGATATCAGCCATGTGGAATGGTTCAGCATATATTGCCTTAGACGTTTGGAGGCCCATGCTAGGGCACAACATGTCTTTTCCAATGGTGAATATCGAGATTCGTAATCCATGAATTTCTTGCTAAGGTAGTAGATAGCGTGTTCTTTCCTGTCTGTTTCATCTTGTTGCCCCAGTACACACCCTATAGATCTTTCGAGAACTGTGAGGTACATGATCAGTGATCTCCCTGGTACAGGAGGTAAGAGTATCGGTGGTTCTTGCAAGTAGTTCTTTATAGTTTCGAAGGCTACCTGACAATCGTCATTCCACTTGATAGGTTGATCTTTCCTGAGCAGCTTGAATATAGGCTCACATGTAGCCGTCAGATGCGAAATAAACCTCGAGATATAATTCAATCGACCCAAGAACCCACGAACCTCTTTTTCTGTTTTTGGAACAGGCATTGCATGTATAGCCTTTACTTTGTCGGGATCAACCTCTATGCCTCGTTGGCTCACAATGAATCCCAATAGCTTTCCTGACCTCACGCCAAATGTACACTTGTTCGAGTTTAACCTCAGCTTGAACTTCTTTAAACGCTCGAACAGCTTATGTAGGTGCGTGATATGCTTTTCTTCTGTGCAAGATTTGGCAATCATATCATCTACATATACCTCGACCTCCTTGTGAATCATGTCATGGAATAGTGTGACCATGGCTCTTTGGTATGTTGCCCCTGCATTTCGCAATCCAAAAGGCATTACCTTGTAACAGAAGGTACCCCATGATGTCATGAAGGTTGTTTTCTCCATATCCTTGGGAGCCATTTTGATCTGATTATACCCGGAGAACCTTTCCATAAAGGAAAACACTGAAGCTTGCGCTGTATTGTCCACTAAGACATCTATGTGTGGTAGTGGAAAATCGTCTTTTTGACTTGCTTTGTTCAGGTCCCTGTAATCCACACACATGCGTACCTTCCCATCTTTCTTAGGAACTGGCACTATGTTGGCAATCCACGGAGGATAGTCAACTACAGCAAGAAACCCGGCGTCGAACTGTTTGAGCACTTCTTCCTTGATTTTACTATCCATATCCGGTCGAACTCTTCGGCGCTTTTGCCTGACAGGTGCACATCCTTCTTTGAGTGGTAACCTATGTACAACAATATCAGTATCCAACCCCGGCATGTCACGGTATGACCAAGCAAATATCTCTGCATACTCGTGGAGGAGCTTGATTAGCGTCGCTTTCACGTCCTCGTTCAGTGTTGCCCCAATCTTGATGTTCTTGGGTTCTTCGCCTGTACCCAAATTTATGGTTTCAATGGCCTCTTGAGGAGGGAGCATGCTTTTGGATTCATTATCCATTAACCTTGACAACTCCTCTGGAAGTTCATCGTCTTCCTCATCCCCTTCTTCAGACTCATTAGCAAGAGCCTCGAGTTTGTGTAGAGTTTCAGCAGTATTATTATCGGTAGTGTTAGAAGGTGATCTGCACACGTTTTATGTTTTGTTTTTAGTATGCAGGTATGAACGTGCTTTTTGTGCAAGAAATTTATTTGTCATTTTGAAAGGAAAATAAATGCGGGAAAAGACAATGTTTTCAATACCAAATGCAAAGACAATTTTATTAATAAACTTTTAAACTTGGAAATAAATGGGGCCCTTACAAACCAACTCTATGCTTCGGGCGAGGCATAAGCGTTATTGTTTTTCTTTATTTGAAAGGGAAATAAAACACATAAAAGCAAATTACTTTGAAATAAAAACTATCTCCGGTATCTCCAGGCTCGTCCAATTCTGAAGCTGTTCTCCTGGTCTGACCTCTCGGATGAAGTTGGACGTTCCTTCCTTAGAATCCTTGTTGGATACCATAGCCACATGTTCATATCCTCCTGTTACAAAAGTCTGCGTAATCGGGGGGAATTGTCGCTCCTCTTTCACAGTGCTTGTGACCTTTGATGGTTGATATCCCAGTCCTAGGCGATCCTTCTTCTCTAAGATCTCCGGTACTTTGCCCCAGCCTTCTACATTCAAGTCTTGTAGATCTCTCCAGGATGTTACCGCCCTTCGCACTTTCTCCACGGGTAGTGTGACAGCAGTTGCAATCTCTAATGCCTGAAATGCAGTCTCCAGTGCCCCTTCTCCGACCTCAATGTATCTGTACGAGTCCAGGTTGCTGACGAATATGTCTTCCTCTCCACTAACGGTCACTATAGAATTTCCATCCACAAACTTTATCTTCTGATGGAGGGTGGAGGTGACTGCCCTAGCTGCGTGAATCCAAGGACGCCCTAGTAGGCAGGTATAAGCTGGTTCAATCTCCATCACTTGGAAATTGATGCAGAAGGTATGCGGGCCAATTATAACAGGAAGGTCTACTTCTCCAAACACCGGACTCTGTGATCCGTCAAATGCTTTAACCACCAGACGACTTGGTCTAACTACAAGACCCTCCAAAGCTATGTTATCCAATGTAGCCTTTGGCATCACGTTTAGTGATGAACCTGTGTCAATCAGAACTCTAGCCAGATGAGCCTTTCCACATTGTATAGAGATATGTAAGGCTTTATTGTGCGCCCTTCCCTGTGGAGGTAACTCATGATCACTGAAGCCCAAGCATGCCCCAACAGTTAGATTAGCCACCATTCCGTCAAACTGATTGACTGTGATGTCTTTAGTTACATGGGCAGCATTTAAAATCTTCATCAGGGCGTCTCGATGCCTCTCAGAGTGTATCAGCAATGATAAGAGTGATATCTTAGAAGGTGTCTGATGTAAATGATCCACCACCCTGTAGTCGCTTTTCTTGATCAAAGCAATAAACTCTTCCGCATCTTTATTGCTAGCTTCTTTATTCTTGGGCTCAGCCTTGTTATTTGGCCTCACGACAACTTGATCACCAGATTGCGTCGAGTTTTCATTAGACGTGGGTTGCGCTTGTGCAATTTTGAATATACGACCACTACGGGTCATGCCCCCAGGTCCTACAATGCTTGACACAGCAGGATTGATACCAGAGTTGTACTCCTAAGGCATCACTTTCATTTTGTCCAAAGGATATGGATCCTTGATTGGGATTATCATAGTATGCTCTTGCGTTGGTATCATCAATGGTGGTCTCGCATAGGGGATGATTAACGGCTTTCTTGCCCCTTGACTGGGTATGATCAACGACTCGTTCCTATCCACCATAGCCACATACTCTTCCTCAGAATGTTCCTTCAGCTGAATCAATCCTTGATCCATGAGCCTCTGCAAAGTGTCTTTAAAAGCCTCATTGTGTTCTAAGACGAACCCCTTTATAAATAGATACCTCTTAAGGGCGTCTATGGGGGAACTTCTTTGTTGAACTAACTCTTGCTCAGTAACGACCTCAATTGCATTGACTGCGCCATCATGGTGTGGCATAGGATTTGTTTTCACATTGGGTTTGTCAAAGGCGATTGCCCCTAACTCTATCAGGTCTTGGACTATATGTTTGAAAGCCCAGCATTTCTCCAATGTGTGTCCGGGAGAATTGGCGTGAAATTCACACCTTTCATTAGCTTTGTAGTTGGGTGTGATCTTGCCTGGAGAAGGAGGTGCCAATGGTTTAATTTCTACCAAGGACTCATTTATCAGATATCTTAGTATATCCATCTTGGAAGTAGGTAGCGGATCGAATCTCCTTTGACTTCCCTGAAACCGGTTTTGTTGCGGTGGGAATGATATGGGAGGTCTAGCTTCCTGATGCACCACTGCATTAGTCTCTCCTTCCTTTTTCTTTGCGAAGGTGGGAGCAGGCCTCTTTGACTGATACGATCCAGATGATGCCCATTGTATCTTCCCATTCTTAATTCTGTTCTCTATCCTTTCACCAATAACCACTAAGTCCGAAAATCCTGAGGATACACTTCCGACCATTTTATCATAGTATGGTCCTTGCAACGTAGCCATAAACATGTCTACAAGTTCTTTCTCCAACAGGGGAGGTTGGACTCGGGAAGCCATTTCCCTCCACCTCTGGGCATACTCCTTGAACGATTCCTCTTTCTTCTGTGACAAATTTTGGAGTTGCATCCGATTGGGTGCCATGTCCATATTGTATTTGTATTGTTTCAGGAATGTATTAGCAAGGTCATTCCAGCTTCGGATGTAAGACTTCTCCAATTGCATATACCAGTCAACCGACGCTCCGCTCAAGCTATCTTGAAAAAAATGGATCATCAGCTTTTGATCATGAGCATAAGCAGCCATCTTTCGCACGTACATACGCAAATGATTCCTCGGACATGTGAGCCCCTTGTATTTTTCAAAGTTTGGAACTTTGAATTTGTGTGGAATTGTCAGATCTGGGACTAAACTCATTTCAAAAGTATCCACGTTGAAGGCATCATATCCTTCTACATCTTTCAGTCTCTCTTCCAATGCCTTGATTTATCCACTATCCTTAGAATCCTCCCCAGAATTAGTAGAGGTCAGCTTGGGTTGAGGGACTTGGTTTGTGGCATCAGTGTCCCCATACTGTAGATCCAAGTAGTCCTCATCCCTAAGAGGATTGTTGACAGGAATGCGAACTGTGCGAGACGTCCCTTCCTTCTGAGCAGCAGGAATAAACCCTTCTTGAGAGGCTTCTCCCTCTTCATGGGTCGTGGTGACCCTTTTAGATGCATGAGCATTCGTTTTGTGAGGGTCATGGCCTCGAACATATCCTAACAATGGGTTGCCATCATTTGGTATCTCTTCATACTGATCCTGAACCTCCTTAGCTTTGTCTTGCTTATCCTTGAGGTCTTTCATGAAGCTCAGCATTTGGGTCATCCCTCCCTTGAGGTCCTCAACAGTGCCTTTCAGTTGGGTCATTTCTTCGCGAAGGGCGGCTTGATTCTGCTCTAGCTGTTCCATTGCTTTCTTCTTCTAAGCTCTTGTCTGGATGAGTGATCGGGTTGCAATGGCGTGACTGGAGATGAAGACAGTTTTCCTTTTAATGTTTTTTAAAAAAATGCAATGATATGCGTGCTATGAATGATATGCAAATGCTATGCTCGTCTCTTATCCACATTGTTATTATAACATATATATATATATATATATATATATATATATATATATATATATATATATATATATATATTTATATATTAGCATATATGTCTATATATATATATATATATATATATTATTTTTTTTGTTTTTTTTTTGGTAGTAAGAATCTCTTTTTTCTGAATAATCCCTTTTGGTGAAAAATTGCAAAGAAATTGAATAATGCGGAAATAAACACACTTTATTAATTTAAAATACTTTAAAGAAAGTACAAATTAAAATTGTTCAACTTTGTGAAAAGAAATAAACATCAATAGAAATAAGACTTTTAAATTTAAAGTAAAAAAACTAATAAATATCTAAGAACGCCTATGAATGTCCTCCTTGAATTTGTCCACCATGTCCCTACAATGCTCCATGAATTCTTTGACTTCTTCAGGAAGGATAATAGGAGATGATTCCGCCTTTGCCAAGCTCTTTGGAATGTCTAGGATTAAATCATTGCACAAATAGACCAACTTGTCATAATTGTCACGACATTTCTCATATTCTTCAAGCATCTTGGGAACCATGCTCACATGCTCATATGCCGTAGAAACAATTGTGTATTGCCTCTTCCAATAATCCCCTTCATCCCTTGCAGCCTCACACATCTCCTTTTGCCTTATAAGTAATTGCCTAAGCAAAGCCATAGCCTGAAGTGCTCTGTGACGCTCATCGGTGCGCTGTAAAAGTGCTTCTTCCGCGGTCAACCTCCTTGTGCGTTCCTCTTGTCCAGAATTGCGGGCTTCTTGAAGATCAAATTTGAGATCTCTTATTTCTACCTCTTGATCTTTAGTCCTATCCGTTAATTCAAAGACCACAACTTCTAGATTTTTCTCGGATTCTGCTTTGTCATGGGAAGCCTTTTCATAACGCCTCCTCCACCTTGCAATTTCTATATTTGCTTGTTCCAACCTTTCATTATGTGCAATTAAATCAAAGTTGGCACTTAGTACTCCTTCGGTTGCTCGCTTCCTTTTATTCCTTTGTCTATCATTCTCTTCTTTAGCGGCTTGAAGCTCTTGGCTCTTCTCCTTAAGATCGAAGCGTAGTTGGCTTTTTTCGTTGGAAAGTCGATGTATGTCAAGCTCTAATTTTTCCTTTTCCTTACGGGACGCCTCTAGGGCAGCCTTGATTCCTTCTATCTCTTCGATGGATAGAGAAATAGGATTAGGAGAATCGGGCTTGTATGCGGGATCCACAACAAAAGGTAGCAAAATCTTTCCAACTCTCTCTTGAACCCATCTAGTGTAAGGTTCCTTAGCAACAATATTCTTCGGCCCATAGTTCTTTGTTTGAACATGCTTCCAAGCTTGAATTATTTTCTTTAATGTTCTTGGATCTCCTTTCCCATTATCATGCAAAATCAATCCTTCCACTTGTTGATCGGAAGGCTCACAATCCATAGAATGACCCAATTGGCGCAACGCAAGCACGGGATTATAATTAATACAACCCAAAGTTCCCATTAAAGGCACATTATTAAATTCTCCACATTTATAAATAATTCTTTCAGAATTTAATTTCCTTGCAAACCAAAAGATAGAATCCGCATTGAGAGCTCTTAGCTTTTGAGACCATTCATGCCTAGTCAAATCTTTGATTAAATAGCTAGCCTTGTAAAGATGAGAAGTCAACCAAGAGTACAACAAATGAAGACAACAAGATATCGCTCCCCTTTTCTTTTCATACCGATCATGGATAGTATAGTAAATATTAGCAAGAATAGTAGGAGTTGGATCCTCATTTGAATTTCTAAAGGAGGTGAAGACATGGATAGCAGCATCATCAACATATTCCGCCTTATTAGGCAATAAAACAACACCAAAAATTAAAAGAGCTAAAAAATGTCCACAAATTTCCCATTGTTTCTTTTGAGCATAAGACATAGCTTGAGCTTCTAAATAAGTTCTTTTAATTCCTTGTATTCCTCCATCAGTTTTGTGATTAGCTTCTAAATCCGCAACGGGCACTTCCAAAGCTTTGGCCAAATCAGACATCTCAACTCTTTTTCCAACAGTGCAAATTATATAACAATTAAACATTTAATGCAAATATGACAAATAAACATTTAATAAAAAAACAATAAATAAATAAATAAATAATTAAAAATTTATTATTAAAAGATAAACCTTCCCCAAACCCTAAAAGTGGCAAGTTTGCCAAACCCTAAAATGCGCCAAAACCCTAAACCAAAAACCTAAACCCTCTCAAACCTTAGGAGCATAATAATTAACCTATAGTGTTATTCCCCAGAAGAGTCGCCAGCTGTAGCAACCTGCCCTAAAAATTAAGATTTTAGAGTCGCCACCTATTCTGAAGGGCGAATAGGAAACCCTACGCAGATATGAGATTCAGGGTAAGTTATTATAATCAGGTTGAGGGAAGGTGTTAGCCACCCTCAACCCTTTCCTAAAGGCTAACATTGTAAAGATAAGGTTTATGGCAACAGTTATGGGGTTTATAGCTAATGCAATGAAAAGGGTAAAAAAATACAATTTAAGAAAGAATTGAAATTTTAAGGGGGGAGACTCGCCTTGTTACCAAGTGCCTACGTACCTCCTTATGGAGGATCAGAGTCAACGTAGTTCGGGCACAGGGTTGTACGCCTTTGAATTAGTATGAGGTTGTTTGTAATTGTTTAAAGGCTTTTTGAGTGGCCTGTCGTAGTTTTGAAATTTGTTTTGAAAGATGAAAGTGTTTTGAGGTTTGACATACAACCCTGATATGGCACCGTTAGATGCGGTGACCAATAGATTTGGTCAGTATAGCTAACGGATTGGGGGCATTGTTGGTTACTCAGATCGATAGATTGACCGTCGCGGGCAGCAAATTAAAATGTATTTTAATTTTAAGTATTTTTCATCTCTCGTCTAAAGCGACTAATAGCTTTAGTCGGGTCGAGGAGAGAATTGATTTAGAATTATTAAATTAATTAAATTGATCCAAATTATTTCTCATCTACTGCGCCTAATAGATTTAGTCGGTTCGAGGAGAAAATTAAATTATACAAAAAACAATCATTTAAATAATTAACAATTTACAAGATTAAGTTATTAATTTTGTTATTTTCGTAGGGGGTGTATTTTGTTCTTAGTAGCAAAACTTGGGGGTGTGGATAGTCATGAACCAGGCCCATTAAGATAGAGGTCCAGTTGATCACATGTGGTGAAGACGTATGGCTTAGGGTGTACGCTCAAGATCAGAGACGTTGGATCTTATACGTGGCTATCTAAAGGTCTGAACGTGTATGAACCTGGGGGCGCATGGTTAGGAAGCACACACTGAATCATGTTCAGTGATGCTTGCCAAGTGTCCATGAGAAGACAAATGGCGACGATCGGGATGCCCAGGGATAATTATCAAAGAGACCACGCAAACCCTTCTCTCATTATTCTCTTCCCTTTCTCTCTCTAACTCAGACCCTCTCTCTCTTGTTCTTCGTTCTTCAACCAAACCCCAGCAAAACTATGAATCCCACCGCAAACCACCCACCCCTCCGCCGTAAACCACCCTCAGACCTCCACAAGAAACCCAGTTCCCGGTTGATCTTCAACCGGAGAACTCGAACCTTCGAACCCCATAAACCCAGACTCCCCAAAAGCGTAAACCCAAATGAAGATCCTTAAGATCTTCATCTTCCCCATCACCATCTTCATGTCAAAACCCAGAAAACAACATAAAAACAAAACCCTAACCCCCAAATCGACCCGGATTTACAAACACACAACATACAAACATACAATCAATGAAACCTAAGCTAAGTTCAAGAGTTAGTTACCTTGATTTCTTGAACTTCTGGAACGTGTAAGCTCCACTCCTTCTCTAATCTCTCCATCTGTGTGTTTTGCAGGTCAAGACGAAAACGAGGCTCTTAGGGCTTGTGGCATTCGCGGCGGCACAAGATCCTTTCAGGGTTTTTCTCTGCAAAATCCTCCGACCCTCTCTTCTGTTTACTTCTTTCTGCTTTATAGGCTAGGTTAGATTTTAATTTAGGAATAGTTAGATTAGATTATTTAG
>NC_081184.1:122083962-122113962 GCF_029867415.1 Vicia villosa | reverse complement strand
CCAAATATCATTAGCCTTAGCTTTACATAGTAACTTTAGATAACGGTAGGTCGATTTATAGTCCCTGTGGATTCGATATCTTTTAAAACTACACGACACGACTGTGCACTTGCAGTTATCCTGACTAATAGACACGTAAAGTCGCGATAATTTATATGAATCAAAAATAGTTTACCTAAGTATATAAGAAAAAAATACCTTTTCTGATCCAAAAATAAGCCACGTGGCTTTCCTAACAGTTCTCCCCATTTATTTCTTAAATATTTCATTAAACAGTTATTCCTCCATATTCTCATCTTCCACATTCCAAAACGGTTTTATAATTACTCTTTAACACAAAAAATTATTCCTCCATATTCTCATCTTCCACATCCATATTCTCATTTTTCACATTCCAAAGCGGTTTTATAATTATTCTCATTTTTCACATTCCAAAGCGGTTTTATGTGCTACACCGGTGAGGGACTTAATTGAGCCCTCACCCTAGACTTCACCGATATAAAATTACTTTATAATAATTTTCAACTTCTTCACACTTCCTTAATTATACTATATTATTCAATATACTTTATTATTACATTAAAAAATAAGATCTTTAATTTATAATTTTTATTTTTTATATTTGAATCAACTTATTGCTTTAAAATGATTTAAACTTCTATATTAAAATGTGTAATATGAATATTCTTACTACACATTTTAATATAGAAATTTAAATTAATTTAATAGCTTTAAATAAATTAATTAAATTTATAATGATTAAGCCATTTATTTTTAGTAAAATCAATTTCAAATCTATCAAATCATTTTTTATTTATTATTATAAATTTTTGTATAAAATATTAATATATTTTGACAAACATAAAAAAAAAGATTATTTATCATTTCATTTTAAAATGATCACTTAATTATGATTATTATATATATATATATATATATATATATATATATATATATATATATATATATATATATATATATATATATATATATATATATATATATATATATATATATATATATATATATATATATATATATATATATATATGGTTTGTTAATGTAGACCCACTTATTTTTATGAAGGTCTATTTTAGCAAGCATTAACTAAAAAAGAATTAAATGCCCCTTAAGGTGCATGTTGCTAAAACACACCTTCATAAAAATTAGGGGGTGAATGGGTGTATTTTAGCAAACTCCTGCGAGATTTGTTAAAATACACCCACTTATTTTTATGAAGGTGTATTTTAACAAGCTTTAAATAAAAAAATAATTAAGTGCACCCTAAGGCAGTGTTTAAAAAACCGGACCGGACATTAAACCGGTGAAGGTATTGGGTCACTAGTTTATTGGTTGAACCATTGGGTCACTGGTCGAACCGCATGAGTAAACCGATTTAAACCAGATAACTAGGTACCATTGGGTCATGATTTATCACATATAATTGTATTTCATTCATATGCATAAACAAGTATTCACGAATAATTGAATTACCATTTCTCAATATTATGCATAATACGCATACATAAGTAATCGAATGAAATTATGAGAATACATGCCATAAACACAGTACATGTGACCTACAGGTATGCACTAGTGGTCGGGGAGGAGTCCGGTTCCGATTATGAAACCAGAACTACACTCAAGGGGAGAAACGGAATTTGTGCATCAAACAACATCCGCTAAGCGACCATCGTCCGCTTAGAGGGCTCGCCATAAAATTGTTTTACAAGCAGCATCCGCTAAGCGACCTTAGGTCCGCTTAGTAGACCTGCGAATTCTGCTAAAAATGCATAAAACACCAGACCTGCATTAGGGTGTTCTTATCCCACAAAATCCATAAACCTCAATTGTACCCAACATGCAAAACCCCAAGTTTCTATCTAAGGACTCATCGAGGGTGTGTGTACGGCCTAGGTAGACCGGTTGTTACTACTTCTGGATTCCCCGTACATGAGTATGGGTCTGCATACGTGTTTGTTGTATTATTTGTGTACTTGTGATATGATGACTCCTATGGTGGACGATTCATGTGTTTGCTCCGTACTTGTACCGGATGTTAGGATAAATCCCGGATCAATGGTGGATTCGGTTTGTTGATGCATGTACCCTGTAGAACCGAGTGGACCCATAAGATAGGAGGACTCACTGAGATTTAGTAATCTCACCCCAATCATCTTATCTTTTTCAAGTGCAGTATAGTAGAGTTTGTGTGGTAACATGTTTGAGTAGAAGACTTAGAAGTGGTGAGGGCTCGGAGACCTTGTCAGTTTCATGTTCCGCTGTGTAGATTCATTGAAGACACATGTTTCGAAAGATTTAGTAGAATTTTATGTTGTTTTGTAATATGGATCTTCTTGTATATTTAGTTGTTGTATGTACTCAATATCAATCTTTAACTTTTCATGCATAATATACTAGTCAATTATGTATGGGGCGTTACAGACCGGTCGTTATAACAAAATTATATAGGTATAAAACATGTCAAACCGGATGATTTAGTATCTATAAAATATAACTAGCACTTAATTTTTTTGAAAATATCATATCATAAATGAATTTACAAGTTCGTAATTTAAATTCAAATTTTGAACATAGATATCACACATAATAGAATAGTACAGAATTATAAGGTAGAACTGCAAACAGAATTTAATCACAACATAATCTACTTAAATAATATATAATTAAATAATTTATAACCAAATAATTTCATTGTCTACTAAATTTAATTTAAAGGAAGGAAAATTGTTTAAATGTTGAGATCTCCTTCTTCAATATCAAAACCATATGCAACAAAGTCAACCATCCGCAACATTTTTATTTTTATTTTTTATTTAAGTTTTTTTATTTTTTTTATTTTTATTTTTCATTAAAATAATCAAAATGGCGTCGTTTTAATTTTTTAAATAATTTTTTTGTTAAAATGCAATTAAACCACCCGTTTTTCCGGTTTTAGCGCTTTACACCAGTTTTGACTGATTTGCACCGGTTCAATGACATATGCGATCCAACAATTGAACTTGACCGGCTCCCGATTCGACCGGTCCGACCGGCCGGTCCAGTCTGGTTTTTAAAACACTACCCTAAGGTGCATGTTGCTAAAATAGACCTTCATAAAATCAAGTGAATATATATATATATATATATATATATATATATATATATATATATATATATATATATATATATATATATATATATATATATATATATATATATATATATATATATATATATATATTACAATTATTTATGTTAATAATATTGAAATCAATGAGACAAATATTATATAGTATAACTAATGCAAATAAATTACAATATACCGTCATAATGTATATTAATTGAAATTTAATTTATGTTTCTATCTGATTACTTATTTCTTTCATATTTACATCTATTTTTTCATATTTTTCATTGCATAAATATTGTATGATATTTTTTATTGATCATACAATTTGTTTCTTATTTATAAAATTTAAGCTTTTAACCGAGCAAGCTCATCAATGATCAATATATATTTATCTATATATAAAACATAAAATAATTGAAATATTAAAATTAAAACTTTAGCGAGTCAATTTCATCCAAATACGAAATAATATAGTACAGATACACACAGGTACTTATAATGTACACGTATATGGTACTGATATTAACACATTTATTTAAATATTGAATAATAACAAGAATACATTTACTATTGATTTAAATATTCTTATAGATAATTCCAAAACAAAATTATTTATATATAGGAATAATTATACGATTGGTTCAAATATTTTTATATATGGAATAATATATTTGATTTGTAAATTGATTTTAGTCAATTAATATTAACGGGAACATGAAGTTAGTGATCAAAATATTGAATATTAACGGGAATATTAAATTACAGATCAAAATATTAAATACTTACGGGAAAGTTACTAATCCACATATTAAATAATAACGGAAACATGAATTTACTAATAACGGGAGCATGAAGTTACTGATAAAAATATTGAATATTAACAGAAACATGAAGTTACTTATCAAAATATTAATATTAGCGGAAACATTAAGTTACTAATCAAAATATTGAATATTAACATGAACACGAAGTTACTGATAAAAATATTGAATATTAACAAGAACATGAAGTTACTGATCAAAATATTAATATTAACGGGAACATAAAATTACTGATCAAAATATTGAATAATAACGAGAACATGAAGTTAGAGATCAAAATATTGAATAATAAGGGGAACATGAAGTTACTGATCAAAATATTGAATATTAACAAAAACATGAAGTTACTAATCAAAATATTGTATATTAACGGGAACATGAAGTTATTGATCAAACTATTGAATATTAACGGGAACATGGAGTTATTAATTCAAATATTGTGTTGTGTATTTTTTATGCATGTCACATTTTGTTCTACTTTTGGTGAAACAGTAATATCTAAAGGCAAATAATTGATCTTTCCAATTTTTATTGCATACTAATAAAATAACACTTAATTATTCTAATATTTAAAAACAATAATTTTTTAACCCAATGAACGTATCCAATAATCTTTTATTATGTTCTCGTTTTTATATACGAAAATTTATTATTGATCCAGATATTTATGATAACGATACCTAAATAAAAATAATATTTGTACACGGGAACATGAAGTTATTGATGAAAATATTAATTATTAACGGGACATGAAGTTACTGATCAAAATATTGATTATTAACGGAACATGAAGTTACTGATCAAAATATTGATTCTGAACGGGACATGAAGTTATCGATCAAAATATTTTTTTCATTAATTATACATTCAATTATTATTTTTTTTACGGGTAACCAGACATTTTTCTATTAAAAAATATATATCTGAAACAAATGTGCTTCCCGTACCAGAACCCGTGCGAACACACGAGTTTGTTACTAGTGATGAAGATGATGATCTTATCAAGATGTTTGAAAAGTTCTTAATAATAGAAAAAGAAAAGGAAATCGTTTGAAAAGAAGCACCAATAATAAATGTTACATGCTTTGAATGTGAAGAAAAATGACATGTTAAAAGTGGATCTTCTACACTTTAAAAGAAGAATAAATTCAAGAGGGAGAAAGATAAAAGGCCAAAGAAAGCATATGTAGCATGGGATGACAATGAAATAATTTCATATTCAGATGAAGATCATGCAAATAAGGCATTGATGGCATCACATCATTCAAGTGATGAAGAACAAGAGATTGGTGATTGTGAAATTGATGATTGACCTTCATATGATGAATTGCAAAGTGATTTTAATGAATTACATGATGAATTTTTGAAACTTTCTAGAAAAATTTTAAAACAAAGAAAACTATTATAAATCTAAAAAGTGAAGCTAATATCACAAAAGTGGAGTAAGACTTAATCAAAAATTCAGCATGCAATAATTATTCTTCTTTAGAGTTTAAAATTGTGAAATTAAACCAAGTCATTGCAAAATATGAAAAAGAAAATTTTGGTTTGAATAATGTGTTGAACAGTCAAAGATTTTCAAATAATAAATATGGAATTGCCTTTTCTAATTTTGATAAACCTAGTTCAAGTCAAACTATCTTTGTAAAGGCTATTAGAAAACTCAACAATAAGGAATTAAAGAAAGAATATGTTGTAAATCATCATAAAAGGTCTTACAATAAAAATAAATTTTATGTTAGTAAAAGAAATCATATTTTTAAGCCTACGTGTTTTTATTGTAATGCAAAAGGTCATACTTATAATGCTTGCTACATAAGAAATTATGGTATTCTTTATGGTGAGTATGTATGGGTGAGAAAGGGATTTAATCCAAGAGGACCAAAAGAATAATGGGTACATAAGTACTATTAGTTGTTTTCTAGGTACTTGAAAATCATATGCTAGTATCGTCAATTCAAAATTGATATTTCAAGATACAAGACCATATGATATGGTAGTTCTAAAAGTTTTATTGATTGAAAAATATTTTAAAGATACATCAACATTGATATCAAATTTGACTTCATCAACTAGTATTGTGAAGAAGATAAGTAACTTTATATCTAATGTATCATTTTCTTTATATTATTATGCTCCTTTAGATTTTACTCTTTTTCTTTTTGATAATGTAAAAAAGGGGGAGACAAAATAATTGTTTTTGTTGTTTTCTTTCTAGTATATCAAAGACTTAAGTATATATCGCAAAAGAAAGGGAGAGATATGCTAGATACGGGAGATATATAAGATAGGGAGAGCAATCAAGTATCAAGCAAAAAAATTCCATAAAAAAGTTTTGTCATCATCAAAAAGGAAGAAATTGTGAAAAAGATGTTCATTGTCTATAGAAGTATTGGTTTTGGTGAAGTCAAAAGGTTATCATGGAAGACAGAACAATGGATTATCTGCTCATGTGCTAAGTCATGGAATTATTCTTTTGATCAAGGTGCTTGTAGCAAATTAATTTACTAGTTATACATTTAGTGCTCAAGTACCGCACTTCGTCTTAAATCTTCTTCAGAGTTTTATACGTTTTTTAATCATGTTTTCATTCATGAAAGTTTTGGAAAATTGAAGAAGCTTGATGTTTTAAAACATGACAATGAATTGTCATACATGCCAAGAGCTGTCAATATGGGCTACCCGACCCTAAACGGGCCGGCCCTAGCGGGCCCTGGGCTTTTTAGGACTGGGCCAAAAAGGCCCTGTGTAATATGGGCTCGAGATTTACTACCCGAGTCCGGCCCTAGATGGGTTTCGGGCTACCCGACCCTAAATGGGCTTTTTTATTTAAAAAAGGTTAAAATAAAAACTCCATAATATTTAATATAAATAAAATTAAAAATTATGTTATTTTAACAATACATTTTTAAGTACTATATTATCTCTTATAAATACTATAATGTGTTTTTAAATACAATATATGTCTAAATTGTATAAAATAATACTTGAATATTTATTATAAAAGAAAAAATAATATAATACGATGAAAAAATGTTGATTATATTAATATATAATATTTACAAGAGAAAGATTGAATAAAATAGAGATAAAATTTAGTGAAGTGAGAAAAATCAATATGCTATTTTAGAGTAAGATAATATAAATATTAATTTTTTTTTTAATTTATAATTATGCGGGCCTGATGGGCTACCCACGGCCCATATGGACTAGCCCTAATGGGTAGCGGGCTTTTCAGGGCTGGGCTAAAAAGACCCTGAAAAATATGGGCTATAATTTTAAGGCCCAAGCTCTACGATTTTTCGGGCCTGTCTGGCTAGCCCATTTTGACAGCTCTACATGCCACAATCAATTTTCATTTGGTCATTGACTTTGAAAACACTCATTTTAAAAGGTTTCAATTGATTGTCATATTCTGCACAATTAATTGTATGAAACTTTTTATCTTTGAAATATTCCACACAATCGATTGTCTCCTCTTCCACAATCCATTGTCGTAGTACATTTTTTCAAATTTTTAAACCTTGCATTTATGTGCAATAGTTTGTACCCTCATTGTTTTTGAATAATCTTATAATCATGATACCTCTTCTATTACAATTTTTCATGGAATTAATTCATAGCATTGCATATTTTTGAACTTACATTTAGGGTCAATTGATTGTATGGAATACCTCAATCAGTTATATCATGCATCTTTTTGAAAATTATGTAGCATTGCAATATCTTTTCGTCACACTTTTCATGGAACATTTTCTTGAATCATTGCATAACTATTCAGTTTATTTTCAAACATTGCCATGACTTCCAAAGGGTTTATCCGTGTCTATAAAATGCAGAATTTTTCATATTGCATGACACCTTCTTCATGAACATTTTTACTGTTTTTTAAGGGTCTATAACATTTTAACAGAAAACTTATTCCTGCATAATTTTCATTTTATTGTGGAAAAGTTTAGATAAACCCTTGAGAACTTAAATTTCTATATCATGTTGATTTGTTCATTGAAGGAGAAGATTGAATTTTCATATCTCAGAATAGTAGCAAAATCTCAAAGTTGATCAAGGTTGCTGCAAAGTCTAACTACAATATTTTTCATACAAGTTGTTGTATTTTCACCAAGTATGTGGTGATTTGTATCTGTAAGAAAGTTGTTGTACTTATTACAAGAGTTTGCAAATATGGATTATCTTTCTATTTGTAGGAAAATGTTCTTTGAATCAGGGTGATTCCAAGTCCATCATAGTTGTTGGTGTGTTGTAAAATCAAGGAAGTGGTGTGCTTCTTTGTTATTGTTAAAAAATTGTAGCAGAAATTTTGGTGTAAGACTTGTACAAAGATCTGACAATGATGGAAATCTCTTATAGGGTGTGAGGGGACTAGACACGCCCTTGGTTAGAAAAGGAAATTAGTATATATCCTTGTGTCAATTTTCTTTAGTGTATTTTATTTTTCCAGGGATATCGTTCATTAGCTCATCATATTTTCCGAAAAAAATTAAAGAAATCATAACATCTTTAAAATAACTGAAAAAGTCTGTTTGATCATGTATTAGTTTTTACATTTCATTCTGACTTTTGCAAATCTATTTTTCCATTTGGTTCTTTGAATGTTGGATGGAATTTGGTCCACTCACTAATATTCTTTCTAAAGAAGTTCAAGATACCTTATCCCTTTGGAATCATAAGGCTCCTGGAGAATCATTTAGAAAAGAAATCCAATTAAACCACTGTCATTATCTATTGTCTAAGAGTTCAAAATAAAATGATGGCAAAATTATTCAACATAGTATTGCAATCCACAAGTAGTCTAAAATTTTCTCATTATTGGAGAAAACCCTACCTGAAAAAACCCATCTCGTCAAATTTCAAAATCATTATCACAAGAAGAAATCTTCCATGAAGACTCTCCTATCTCAAACTAAAATCGAGATGTTAACAATGCTCGAGACAAATCCAAAATTAATCAAAAGTTACTTGCGATTTCTCAAACATAAAAAAGAATCAGACAATGAAGAAGTTACTTTAGTAGAATTGTCCTCTATTATTCTCTGACCTTTTCAAAGAAAATTGTGCTCAAGACCCTTTTGATTTCTAACTACCTTTACCTTTGATAGTTCCAAAGAAAGAAAAAAGAACAAACAATATCCATAAAAGGAAAAATGATATAAAAAAGAAAAGGAAAAGAAGAATTAGTAAAAAAAGAGAAAAAGAAAGAAAAATAGAACTCAAAAGAAACAAAAATCTATTCATTCCAGATAATTTCCCCGAAAAATAAGCAAACAAAAAGTTTTTATCATTGTCTTCAAGGCAAACACTTGTTCACTCAATAAACAATTCTCAAAGTCAAAGATTTCTAACAACTTTATCAAAAGTTATCTCCCAATCGAAAAAAAATATCGAAGCTATCGTAACTCAGACTATTCACTCAAAACGAATTTTACCCATGACAGCAAAACAATTGCATGTAATCTTTTTATTTATCTTCAATAGATACAGGATGAATAGAGAACTATACACCATATCAATCCTTAAAATGCAGACAATAAATTGAAAAGGATTTCCATATACTGGAAACAAGACATCCTCAAGAAATTGTGCTATCACTCTAAGATTATTCTTTTCCATATAAAAATGTACATGTAACCTATGAATTTCTCTCCACACCAGTATTCGGCAATGCTGCTTTCAATGGTGGCCTATTAATCTTCTCAAGTAATCTACTAAATACTAACTGGACTGGTATGCAAGCAACTGTGGTGGGTCCAGAGATTTCTGGTTTAATTAATCTATCTGTTTGATAACTACTTATATCATGCAATGGATTTCTAAGTCTATGTTCAATAGATAACGAGGACAGAGTTCTAATTTTCTGGTTAGATGACAAGCTCGACTTCTTTGGCGCCTTTTTATAGAACTTTTTGTTGCCACTCTTCTTTTGGAGGCTTGCTTTATGACTGGAACTTCCAGAGTTTTGTTTTTTATAATCAAAGCTTTGTTGTTGATCTAAGGAGGGAAACTCGCCAGCAACTTCAGCACCATTTGATGAAAATACATGTGTGCGAGGAACACGAAAATTTGCTGTTCTCCTTGCAGTGCTCCATCCTTGTCGAAGCACACTGCTTTCCTCAAGACCAATCCCGTCATTACTGAAGTCATCAATTGCAGAAAAAAGGGCATCAGAAGAACCATCCTTAAGGACCTCAACCTGAATTGGGTGCCCTATTATTGCCTTCCCGTCTAATTTACTCATGAGAGAAATAATGGGTACAGGCTCCTTCCGATATCCTGCTTGAACCTTCACGTCTACGTTAATCAGCACCGACCTCGTCCTCCCACTGACATGATAACCATTGCTATGCGTTGGAGTAGAACCATTCATATCCCAATATTCTTTTGAAGCAAGATGTTCATCCGAGGCCAAGTCATTCCACTTAGCACCACGATGAGTTCTATTTTGAACTTTTGATACAGCTCTTGGAGTGGGAGAGTATTCATCTTCCGATCCCAACATTTGATCATCGTCATATAGTGCATCATCGCTGAAATCATTTCTGTAACAATGCAAACTTGAACCCATTCTCTTGTGACTTAAATTAGGTCTTCCATCTTCAAAATCCACTTCTGCTTCACATATAACACTTTTTCCGTCAGGGGGACCATAAGACCTCTTTACAAGATTCCGACTATTCCTTTTCCCTTTTAGTTGCCATTTAGACATGGCTTCATGACAAGATGTCAGTTCATGAGGATAGAGGTGAGGCATGTCGCCGGTCACTGCTAATTCATCAAGCTCCTCACTGCTAGTGCTCTCATGTTCTTCAAAATCCCGGCCAGTTTCTGCAGGTACAGTAACATTCAAAGAACCATAAAGGATGATGTAAAAGAAAGATTAAACATATAGTCCAACAAAAAAATTTAACCCTTTATTAAGAATGAAGTCGTAACTTGAGAACGTCAGTCCCTTAGATGGCCAAAAATAAACAAATTAGAAGTGACCTCCTAATCATATAATTCATGAAAGCTGGTTGTAACTAAAACATGCATGATAGCAACAATTAGCCTTGTTTCCCTTCTCTTGACTCTAACAACCTGGACCTTCACAAATCGGATTGCTCAAAAAATATATTTTTAACTCTCAAAATCTTTTTCACAGGTGTTGAATGCTTGCATAAAAAAAGGTTAAGAGAAGTAAATTCACAAAATGACAGACACTGACAGAATGAAGTACTGGAATCAACAAGTGGTGTGTTATTTTTTCCTTAATCTTGTTATGTTGTAGCAAATTTATAGTGCATCATACTGTTGAGACAGCATATGAATGACAGAAACCTAACCTGTAAGTATCACCTTTGCTTCCATGTCAGGTTCTGTCTCAGAAGAATCTGAATCAGAAACAGTAGAGTCTGTTTCTGAAGAGCCAGATTCAACATCCATAAAAGTTGACTCAGTCTCTCCAACCAAAGAACCGCGATAAGGAAACTCCCCTCCAAGTTTTGGAGATGACATCTCAGCAAGGTCTAGTCTCTCTTTGTATTCAAGAGAATCACTAGACTCGGACGGAAAATAAAAATACCTGCTCTTCTTTTCCCGGGTTGATATTTGCCTAGCCCCTGGAAACAGAACCATGCTCAGAGTATACCCTAAAACATATTACTAATTTTCACCAGTGAATTAGGATTAAAGAATTATACCATTTGTCTGGAGTGCACTCCGCGTAATAATACTATCATTTACAAGAGCCTGAGCACCCTCATCAACTGAAAGATTCTGAGAAACACGTCGATCCACGGGGGATGGGAGGTTCTCTTTCAAGGGTGGAATTTTGATTCCAAAACCCTGCAAGCCTCTCGTCCGAGGAGTCACATCGCAGAGATCTACTTCCATATCCCTGGCTACCTCCAAAGGAAAACAATCTCCAGCAACTTCATTTTCACAAGACACATGTGATTTCAAATTTAAATGTTTTTCAGCATCATTGATTTCCCCGAACGCTGCCAAACCCTTTTTAAGGGAACTAGACGATCTACAATTGGTTCGATCAGAAGCAATGGCAACTTTTGCCTGCTTTTTCACCAACTGCCTCTCGAGTTCAAGAGCATGAAGAATGGCATCTTCACGGCGGGCATATTTTTCTCGTTTTTTCAACGGCATCTCATGAGAGGATTCAACTTTTTCAATACAATCATCAAACTCGCCGCATCGGAATGACTTGACACGTTTGGATTTCTCCAAATTGTACCAATCTCTGCAGAGAACAATAACCCACCAAATAACAGATAAATTAACAATTTAAAACATACACATTAATGATCTGTACATCTCATATGCATAATATCATCAAAATAACAACAATGAATGAAACTAATAATGATCATAACCTCAGATTATAAAATTCTACACGGGTTATGGTGACTAACATAGTTGCAAAGACGCAATTAATCAACGAGTATAATGTAAGAAACACATGAAAAGTGGAGTAGTTAAGTTAACAACTGAAAGGAGATAGAGAGTTACACGCTAGCATCTTCTCTGCCGAGAAGCTTAACCGGAGTTCCTGAACGAGGAGAAGTGAGATGAGAAGTGGAGAGATCATCGGTGCCGAGTATCTGACCCGGCCACCACGACCCGTTTCGCCGGCGAACCCATACGATGGATCCGACGCTGCAGTTCATTATCCGCTTTCACCCTCTTTTTTTAGGAGCGAGAGGAATGAGGGTTGACGGAGGTTGGTTGTGGCTCAGGTCAGCCAACGGCGGAGAACGGAGGATCCGGGAACCGGCGGTTGAATCATGACCCGGTTATTGGAAACTGGGTTAGGGCAAATGTTTTTAAGATTTGGGGTTTTTTTTGGGATTCAATTTTGATCTCCCTATACAAAAAAAAAAATTCTCCTCTTACACGTTGGGGTTGGGTTGAATTCTGAATCTGTCGGTGGTTAAATGTTTATTATTTCTTACAATATATTATTTATACAGGTTTATCTATTTATTAGACTTTAATTAGTACTATACGCTTTTTTATTTTTATTTTATCTTTTTGAATGAATAAGGCCTTTTTTTCTTTTTTTAAATAATAAGACTATGGATATCCATGGGAACGGATATTATCATATTTGTGTATGTTCCGTTAGATAAATATGATATCCATATTTATCTCGTATCCGTCAGATATTTGTTAAACGAGTAATCCGCATGTTTTAAGATATCCGCGGATATTTACCAATATCCATGAATAACACTATTTTTCTAAAATTATGTTTTGAAAAATATTTCCAACTTGTTTTTAAGATACAAGATGTTATTATCACATAATAGTCATACAAATCTCTCTTATTTAACAACAAAATTTCATCACATTAATTTTCTTCATTTTCACCAAAGCATAATATCCATACATTCTATTTTTAACAAGAAAAACAATAATATTTATATTGTGAGTTATGGTGGAAGAGAAGACGACGGAGAAATTGTAAGGATGACACTGGTTGAATGGGAAAAGAGCGGTACTGATTGGTTGGACAGTGAAAATGTTGAAGTGAGATATGGAGTATAAAGAAACTTAAATATGAAATGACCAATAAAATATGTATAGAATATAAATGAGACTGGATTTCTAGTTTTTTAGCAGTTGGAAAGATATAATATAATAAACTAATAATATTTAAATAATTTTTATAATTTATTAACGATTACGGATATCTGCGGATATGGATAACATTAAACTCGTATCCATATCCATTAATAAACGGGTATTTAAATATCCATTTATTTTATTTGCGTATATCTTTTAAACTACCCGCCCCGTATCCATGACGGATTTTATCCGCGGATATCCGCGGGTATGGATATTTTTGTCATTCTAAATAAGACCGTGTCTACTTTTATACAGTTTATTTATTTATGCGTCAAAGTTTCAATTGTATTTTTGAAAAATATTTAGATAGACACAACTATAACATTTGGAGTGTGTTTGTTTCAAGGTTGGAGTATGGCTATGGGAATGCAACATTCTCATGTTTGATTCAAGTTTTAAAAAGTTTTCCAAGACATTTTTTATTCCCAAGATTCTTATTTACACATGATTTTTCAATTCTTATTCCAAAACTAAAGGGTGAGAATATAACATTCTCATGGAATAAGTTCAACCAACTCTAACTTCTCACTATCACTCACATTTACTATTATTTTTTATTTTTTTATAATTTTAAATTAAACAAATTTTATCATTATTCCTAAGAAATTAAATTGTTACCAAACACATAAGTTGGAATATTATTCCAAGGAATGTTAATCCTAGGAATACCATTCCAAAGAATAATTTTTCTAACCTTGAAACAAACACACCCTTGGATTTACAAATAACCAATCACAATTTTTTTATTAATTAAAAAGTAAAAATAAAATTGTCTTTCTCCTCCATTATCGCAACCACCTCATGATTTCAATTAAAAATGAAATTAAAATTTAAATAAATTTGAATTATCTCTCTTCTTATTGATTGTTCCTAAAAATATGAATTTAGATTCGTATTCATGCAAGTATTTATCTATATTTTTTCAGAAACATCCACTTATATTTTCTTGGAAGTAAATAATTGTTAATATAATTCGCAACCAACACATAAAAGTGGCAACATAATGAAATGGGACTCAATGCATTTGTAAAAAAAAATTTTTGATAGTTAAAACTTTTAGTGTTGATATTGTAAAGTAAGTGACTTGTATTTATTATTTAAAAGATTAACTATCAAATTTTCTAATTGAAAAGAGTTATTAATTTTAAATAAATAATATTTGGACTGTTATTTGTAGTGTTATATTTTTATTGGGTTCCTAAGAAGGGGTAGCTTACGAGGAATGTCCTTAAGAGAGTTAGAGATGGGACGTCCAGTGAAGCCACAGACCGACTGACATGGGTCATGAGGCCACCCAAATGCGACCAAACAACCCGCTCAATTGGGTTCTCATTGTCCTAATTGCCTAGTGGACGTGGGTGATGACAAGGACACATAATGACTAACTAAACTTAGTCAGTCATGAGGAAAACTCACTTCTTCCATAATTCTAGGGAGACTAAGTCTTTTCTTGAACACTTCATTGGTCATGAAGGTGAGGCATAACCGTCCACTTACTTTACAGACCCAAGAGAGCATATATAAACATCTCTCCTCAAATAGGGAATGAGATACTCTCAAGTAACACATACTTATCCATATGAAAACATCATTCAAACACTACTTAGAGAGAAGTTTGCTCCGAGTAACGCTAATTACCAAACTCTAACTGTCCACCTGCAACCTAGTAGTGTCGGCCACTAAACTTATAGCTCATGTCTAAGGTGGAAGTCTAAGTGTTAATTTGAGTTATAAAAGTGTTTATATGTCTTTGTAATTTTTGCACTTACATGTATCCATGTTGTTTCTTGCCGTCAAGTTGCATAATGGGTGTGATAATTTCTTTTCTGTATTTAATTTGGATAAACTAATCTACTTTGCATGCAATAAACATTGGTTCTAAAACGGAAGTATACGCATTTTGGACCTTTTATTTCACTTCCATTTTTACCATTTGATTTACGACCCATTTAACTTATTTGTCCTGTCTATGTTTGTCAATTTTATAGCATTGCCTTACTTTGTTCTCACACCTATTTATAGTGCTTATACGTTTTCTAAGTTCATTTGTCTTGCTCTTTGTTTTTTATTCTCGGTATATTCTTCCACATTCTCCTTTTATATGCGTATGTTCCTTTTTTTATTGTATCATGTTGTAGTCATTAGAAACAATTGGGGGAAATTTGTGTTAGCCAATAACTTGGAGATGACTTATATAATGTGTTTGATGTGTCCCTTAAAACTCTTTTTAAGGATGTTGGAATGAACTTTTATTCATCTTTTTTAAATATGTATAATGTGGGTTTAAGTCATTAAGGATTATTCTATAAACCAAACAAAAAACTATAAAATAATTAAAAATTTCACTAGATTTTGTAGGAAAAACATTTTGTATATTCGATCCACCTTTATAATTGAACACCAAGTTATAAATAATAAAGCAAGTAATTTGATACTTGAAATGAGGTGTATCATGATGAACTAGATGCTTTATGATGGAGTGAATATGTTAGAGTTTATTTTCCCAAGGTTGAGAAAGATGAGATATGGTACTTCTACATTTATCGAATATTTTTTCCAAGGGCGTGACTTCAATTTCCCTTTATCGATTTTGAATGTGAATTATGTGATGGTTGAGTATCGCTCCCTCTTAACTTCATTTTAATAGTAGGGTTTTTTATTAAACATTTTGAACTTTGTTGCCCTCACTAGAAAGTTATGTGATCTTTGTTTATCTTCTTTTGTTTTTTTACTTTAAAATTTATCGGTGAGGTCGGTTTATTCTCATTGAATGCTATACTTTATTGGGATATTTTAAGTCTCTTCAATTCTTCACATGAAATCTTGAAAAATAATCTCTTTGAAGCTTCTTATGTTCCTGGTGAAAGACTTATGAAAAATGAGGTACAATTTGAGTGGATGTCAGAGTGCATGGTCTTTCAGAAATGTTATGTCCATAAGTTCTTACGTTTTTCATTATTCGCAGATAAAAAATGCTTACCATAAGTCATACATCATGATTGCTTTTCCAACCACTATCTCACATCATCCTCAAAAACTCGCATTTGAATAAATGTTTCAAACTTCTAGCAACAATTTGCATCTTACAATCATTCATGAGGTTTGTAATAGTAATAAGGTTATTGATTTGGATTTCCCGAAGGTAAACCCATCCCCAACTTGTTTCATATATATCCTAATGGGGACAAGTGAAGGAAAATTGTGATATAATACGTAGCAGAAATTAAAATTTTTCCTTTAGTGATCCTTACGAATGGGCATGATCAGTGATAGAAACGGTTACCTCTTGTAGCGATTGAAACCTTTGATGCTGAATCGAATGAGTGATCACGAGCGTTGATGAAGAACAACGCCTCTACTCAGTCCACACAAACAAATCCCTTCAGTCTCAGTGCTAGCTGATACGAATGACGGCTTTGAGTGAGAGTGAAGAAAATACGCCTAGGGTTTCTCAGAACGAATTTTCATCAAGTCAAAATGCTTCTACGCAAGGGTTATATTTATAAAACCACTTGTGTGGGGTGCAAGCTAAAAAGCCCACTTAAGTGTACGTGCACCATACCTTATGATGTACCGTATATCACTTAAGCGCGTGGTACCTTACCATATTCCGTATTTTACTTAAGTGCATTGTACCATACGATGTTCCTTATTTATTTTATCTCTCATTAATTTGTCCTTGTCTGTAACCCTGTAGGTTCTCGCGACGTTGACAATTATATTAAATCACATATTTAACATAATAAATAGTGAATGGTATCTAGCAACACATCACTGCTACCCAAGTCACGAAAAATGTCATGTGATATGACAAAAACTTTTTCCGTGATAATACTTGTGTGTACAATTACCCTTTTGTCCTTATGTCTATATTGAACACAAGACATGACCGTGTCACCCTTGTCCAGTTCAATATTGGGCCCTTAGACATTTATCTTGTTATGCAGGATGTACAAATTCCATCTAGGTTACTCATGTCCCTCAACATGCTTTGTGGAGTACCCATCAACTGTCTTTATGGTCATCTAGTTATGGACAACATTTGATCAACAATAAAGTATTTGACTCTACATATAGGGTCCATATTGGTTTCAGGTCAAAGAGTGGTATACACCACTTATCACCGTGAGAATAACTTATGACACTTTGCATAACATTCTATGTAGTATTCTCATAGCGGGTCAATCCAGTATAAATATTACTCCTGATATTTATACATATGTAAAGACTTGATAACTCCTTATCCATGATCCATGAGATGTGATCATCAGTCTATCTACAAAATAGTCTCAATGCTTTAATGTTATCCCACTTCACAATAAAGCTCGCCTACGAATACTTTAAGCATAATGTCCTTATGTTTGATGATTCTCATGATTAAGTCAAACTTAACATTTTGTTAAACGGAATAGATATTCTAGGGACTTTATTATTTTGGAAAAACAAACATAATAAAGAAATACCTTTTATTATTAATAAATTGTTCGATACAAGTACCACAAGTATTGGCCTCTAAGACTTACACCAACAAGCTCCCTATCTGTATGGCTAACCATATTCGATTCATCACTAGAATACATGTCATTAACATCTACATACTAAGGTCAGTAATGGGGATATCTAAATCGGGTTCCCTAGGTATGTCATATTCAAGATTCAAGTTCTTAACCTCATTTACAGACATGGATTTACCACTTTTTCATTCCCTTTTTAGTTTAATGGAGATTGTTAAGGCTTTAAAATGTCAAAGAATGGTTGTGTAATGCCTTTATATACCAGGCATTTGGGAGTTATAAAAGTACTGGTAGTTCTGATAGTGACTCTTTTTCTTCCTATTCTTTATCAAGAACTCTAAAAAATCAATGGCGGATACAAATGCTAAGTATTCCGACTTTGAAGATTTTGTGTCTCTGTATTATAGGGAGGAGAAAATCGATGCCTTTCAATGACATATTAAACTTTCCAATATTGGACACGAAGGAGATGTTATTTTAAAGTTGTGCTATGAAGAAGGGGGGCCAATATGACCGCTTTGGATGTCATTCACGATTTAAGTGTTTTGATACCCTCCACATTGTTTAAAGTTGAGTTCTTAGTGACTGCAAATGCTTCTCCTTCTCATATTATGTTCAATGTCTAGATCGTGATTAAGGCGTTCGAAACTATATGTCGATAATTGAAAGTCTTCCCCATCATTGGGGTGTTCTTTTCTTTTTATGTTACCAAAGACAGCGCCAAAAGTGGTTGGGTAACATTAGGTGTCATGTCATAAAGAAAATTGTTCAAGTCCAATTCAAACCCTTACAAAAATTGGAAGGACAAATTTATGAAGGTTAGAGGGGTGATTGATGCCTCAATGATCACTGTCTATGCGGATGACGCCCCTCACTTCCCTCTTACTTTGGTAAGTTCTCGCGCCATGATCACCTTAAACCACGCCTCTGATGATGCCCATCCCCCTAAGATCCAAAAGCAAAACAAATGATATTCCCCAATTCTGAAGGATGATCAAATAATGATCCTTGAAGAATGTAAGACGAATGAGGGGCATCGCCAACAAAGGATGATTCTCTCCCTCAATCTTCTACGTGGAATGATCCAACATTTGATGTTGCTAAGTTCACCAGAGCTCGTCTCCCTTTTCTTGAGGACTTCCATATTAACTTCAAGGTCGTCCATAATATCTCGCCTCTCAAGTTGTCTAATTTGGCATAGAATCACCTGCTAAAGGGCCTTCTGGTAAAGCGAGTCCAACGAGAGAAATATACTCGAGTTGTTAGCAAGTTGAGATATTAACTCTCCATGGTCAAGGGAAAGCATTGCCTTAGGCCAAAAGAGAATAAGGACATTTCTAAAAGCGAATGGGTAATTGAAATCCTTACTTAAAGAGACAGCATTAGAGGCACTGGATCTTGTTGCCTCAGAGAAAAACTTTAAAATATATCTTGAAGGGCTCCTCAATTATATGAAGAAATTGAAGGGGAGTTGTCCACACTCAAGGATGAATTTGTGGAAACTTTTGACCAATATTTCGAGTGGGCTAAGGAGTATATTGTAACATCCGTATAATTTTAATATTAATTTAATTGGAATATTGAATTAATAATTAGAATTATTGGGATTTTATGAAAATAATAAATAAATAATGGTTTATGGCATTTGGGCCATGTGAGTAAATAGTAAAAGAAGGAGGGTGATTTTATAATCCTTTTACTAAATTATTATTATTTTCATAAAGCATTTGGGATTTGGGAAAGGAAGAAAGAACGTGAAAGAACAAAGGGTTGAGAACACGAAGAACGTGAAGGAGAACTGTAGAGGGAGAGACCAAGGATCAAGAACTCTTGTCTAAGGTAAGGGGAGACTCTCCATTTAATCTCTATTATCGTGTTATGGATAGTAATGTTGATTAGGAGTATTGTTTGGATAATTGATCCTATATTCTGAAATTTCCTCTGTGTTCATCATTGAATTTGGACTGTTAACCCCTAATAACTGATAGATTTAGGGTATGATGAATGAAATTGATTATGGGATCTTATACTATGGTTATGGACGAATTCGTATACTGTTTAGATGCAATTTTTCTGGTTTTTAGACTCAAAATCGTGGACTGGTATGAGTGAGAACGAATGGGTTTTGGACTGTTATGAATTCTGCAGGTTCTGGGCATTTTCTGGTGTTTCGCGTATGAAACAGTGCCATACGCGTATGGAATAAGGTCATACGCGTATGGGGGACACTCCCAATGGGCTATACGCGTATGATACGCAGTTGCCTGTCCCAAATACAATGTACTGGTGTTTTGCGTATGGGAGCGTATGGGGATGCTCATACGCGTATGGGAATTTGGAAAGAGGAAAATTAGTCTGGTGATACGCGTATGGCAAGGCTGATACGCGTATGGGTTGGTTTCTAGGCCATTTTGAGTTCTGGTGAAATGCGTATGATACGCGTATGAGACATAGTGATACGCGTATGGACGCTGTATAAGCAAATTTCTGTTTTTTGTGATTTTTCCGGAAAGTTCGATGATGTGTAACTTTCGATTGGTATGCCTGTTAGTATACTGTTTGGTACTGTGTAAACCTTGCGATGTGATTCTGTGGTTTACTGATGATTGATTATATTGAATGATGTGATGTATATATGAACATGCTTAGTATTGATGATGATGATGAAATGAGTATAGATGATGCTACTCATAGAAAGGTAATGATGAGAGTATGTTATATATATGTTGCATGCATTCATAAACATGGGCTGAATCCTATATGATGAGAGGATTCAGCGAGGGGCAGAATTCCCATTGTGAGGAATTTGTGCTGGCACTCAGCAGGGCCGTATCTGGATGATGATAGATCGGTCGGTGGATGATTTCCACTGGTGATGATTGGTACCACATGCATAATGTCAGTTTCATACATGTGCATGATTTGTTTATAGCATGATTGTGTATGTTATGTGTTGACTGTCTGTTTATCTGTGGATATGTGAATGGTGATTTGTCTGAATATGGAACGATTGGGTGAATGATATAACTATGATATGTTAATATTTATGATGTGATAACATTGGTTAACTGTGATGAGACTCACCCTTACTTGTTGACATTTTCAGATTGAGGATAGCGGCACGACTTGGTGAGGATTAGCTCATAAGTCGGTTTTTAGTTACAGTGTCGGTGTCATGCTCTGGTAGATGTAACACTGGGAACACATTTGTTTTGAGTTGGTTATAACTCTAATTGGTTTTGTTGATTGAGTCAGATACATTAATGATGAATGTTGACTCTGTGTTTTAATTCCGCTGTGTAAAACATGATTTTATTCATTGGGTTATAATTTCAGTTGTTTCAGTGAATGCATGATATGTACCGACGTATGTTTTCTTCATTTTATGAAACTGTGATGCCTCTCTACATGTTACTCTGATTTAATAATTATTATTTGCCGCGGGTTATTAGAGGGGTGTTACAATAGTGGTATCAGAGCATAGTCGGTCGTTGTGACTAGAGTCTTAGTGTCAGTCCTTCTGTGTATGCGACTAATACGAGCTATTTGTGGATACTTTTGTTCTGATTAGGTTGTTTGTGTTAAGCAGAACAATGGCTGGAAGAGGAGGAAGAAACGACGATGCTATTGCTGAGGCTCTGGGCATGATTGCTGGTGTGCTAGGAGGGAATGCCAATGGAGCTGCGATTGGTGCTGACAGACAACTGAACAGTTTTCAGAGGAACAATCCTCCATTGTTCAAGGGCACACATAATCCTGAGGGTGCTCAGAAATGGCTTAAGGAGATCGAGAGGATTTTCAGGGTCATTGACTGTGCTGAGGATCTCAAGGTGAGATATGGCACTCACATGTTATCTGAAGAAGCTGATGACTGGTGGATGTCAACCAGAGCTGAGCTAGATGCTGGTGATACAGCAATTACCTGGACTGTATTCAGGAGGGAATTTCTGAGGAGGTATTTTCCTGAAGATGTCAGAGGAAGAAAGGAAGTTGAATTTTTGGCACTAGTTCAAGGCAATATGTCGGTACCAGAGTATGCTGCCAAGTTTGTGGAACTGGCAAGGTACTATGTACATTACAATGATGACGAAGCCAGTGAGTTCTCGAAATGTGTCAAATTTGAGAATGGTCTTCGTGATGAGATCAAGCAGGGTATCAGGTACCAGAGAATCCGGAGGTTTGTTGATCTGGTAGATTGTAGCAGGATTTTTGAGGAAGATAACATCAAGCTGAGGTCATCTCACTCTCGCGAGTTGGTTGACAGAAAAGGAAAGAAACATATGGATCGAGGTAAGCCATATGGTAGAGGTAAACCTGTTGATTGGAAGAAACCCAGTGGGGGAGATTCCAGTGCTCGTATCAGATGTTACAATTGTGGTGAGATGTGACATCGTAGGAATGAATGCAAGATTGATCAGAAGAAGTGTTACAAGTGTGACCAAGTGGGTCATATTGCTGCTGACTGCAAGAAGAGGGTTGTGACTTGCTACAATTGTGGTGAAGAGGGTCACATCAGTCCTAATTGTCCTAAGCCAAAGAAGAACCAATCAGGAGGAAAGGTTTTTGCTTTGACCGGGTCAGAGACTACTCCGGAGGACAGGTTGATTAAAGGTACGTGTTTCATTCATGGCACACCTTTAGTTGCAATTATTGATACTGGAGCAACTCATTCTTTTATTTCTTTGGATTGTGCTATGAGGTTGAATCTTGAGATATCTGATATAAATGGAAGTATGGTTATTGGCACTCCTGCGTCGGGTTCAGTAACTACTTCGTCTGCATGCTTGAATTGTCCGGTTGACATTTTTGGTAGGGAATTCGGGATGGACTTAGTGTGTCTTCCGTTGAAACAACTCGATGTAATCCTGGGAATGAACTGGTTGGAATTCAACCGTGTTCATATCAACTGTTTTACGAAGACGGTAATCTTTCCTGAAGAGGTTAGTAATGATAATCTGGAGATGACAGCTAGACAGGTGAATGAAGCTATCGGAGATGGTGCAACAGTGTTTATGTTGTTCGCATTGAGTAATGTGAAGGAAAAAGTGGCGAGTGGCGAATTGCCTGTGGTGTGTGAGTTTCCAGAAGTCTTTCCAGAAGATGTGAATGAATTACCGCCGGAAAGAGAAGTGGAGTTTTCTATTGAATTGGTTCCAGGAACTAGTCCAGTGTCAATGGCGCCGTATCGTATATCGCCGTCTGAATTAGCTGAACTGAAGAAACAGTTAGAGGAATTGCTTGAGAAGAAATTTATTCGCCCTAGTGTTTCGCCGTGGGGTGCGCCTGTGTTACTGGTAAAGAAGAAAGAGGGTTCAATGAGGCTGTGTGTAGACTACAGACAATTGAACAAGGTTACTATCAAGAATCGGTATCCATTGCCGAGGATTGATGATTTGATGGATCAGTTGGTTGGAGCACGTGTATTTAGTAAGATTGATCTGAGGTCTGGGTATCATCAGATACGTGTGAAAGATGACGATATTCAGAAGACTGCTTTTAGAACGAGGTATGGACATTATGAGTATTCTGTGATGCCGTTTGGAGTTACTAATGCACCTGGTGTTTTTATGGAATATATGAACAGGATCTTTCATCCTTATCTCGATAAGTTCGTGGTGGTGTTTATAGATGATATCCTGATATATTCTAAGAATGAGGAGGAACATGCAGAGCATCTCAGAACTGTGTTAGAATTGTTGAAAGAGAAGCAACTTTTTGCCAAACTGTCGAAGTGTGAATTTTGGTTAGAAGAAGTCAGTCTTCTTGGACATGTGATTTCTAAGGATGGTATTGCTGTTGATCCTACAAAGATAGAAGCTGTGTCTCAGTGGGAAGCTCCGAAGTCAGTATCTGAGATTCGTAGTTTTCTTGGCCTTGCAGGTTACTACAGAAAGTTCATTGAAGGATTTTCAAAGTTAGCATTGCCGTTAACTAAATTAACCAGGAAGGGACAAGCCTTTATTTGGGATGCAAAGTGTGAAGAAGGATTCCAAGAGCTGAAGAGGAGATTGACTAGTGCTCCTGTTTTGATTTTGCCGAATCCGACAGAATCATTTGTGGTTTATTGTGACGCATCACTGATGGGTTTAGGTGGTGTATTGATGCAGAATCAACAAGTGGTCGCTTATGCGTCGAGACAACTCAAAGTGCATGAGAGGAATTATCCGACTCATGATTTGGAGTTGGCAGCTGTGGTTTTTGTTTTGAAATTGTGGCGACACTATTTGTATGGTTCGAGATTTGAGGTGTTCAGTGATCACAAAAGCCTGAAGTATCTCTTTGATCAGAAAGAGCTGAATATGAGGCAGAGAAGGTGGTTAGAATTTCTGAAGGATTATGATTTTGGTCTGAATTACCATCCGGGTAAGGCGAACGTCGTGGCTGATGCATTGAGTAGAAAAACCTTGCATATGTCTATGCTAATGGTGAAGGAATTGGATTTGATTGAGCAATTCAGAGACTTGAGTTTAGTGTGTGAAGGTACTCCTACTAGTGTCAAATTGGGTATGCTGAAGCTGACTAGTGGTATTCTCGAAGAAATAAGAGAAGGTCAGAAAGTTGATGTTGGATTGATTGATAAGTTGACTATGATCAATCAAGGCAAGAGTAGTGAATTCAGAGTCGACGAGAATGGTATACTGAGGTTTGGTGACCGAGTTTGTATTCCTGATATTGATGAACTCCGAAAGCGTATTTTGGAAGAGGGACACCGTAGTGGATTGAGTATTCATCCTGGTGCTACCAAGATGTATCATGATTTGAAAAAGTTGTTTTGGTGGCCTGGAATGAAGAAGGAAATTGCTGAGTTTGTGTATTCTTGTTTGACTTGCCAGAAGTCAAAGATCGAGCATCAGAAACCGTCTGGGTTGATGCAACCGATGTTTATTCCTGAGTGGAAGTGGGACAGCATCTCAATGGATTTTGTGTCGGGTTTGCCGAGAACTGTCAGAAATTGTGAAGCTATCTGGGTCGTGGTAGACAGGTTGACGAAGTCTGCACATTTTATACCGGTGAGAATGGATTATCCGATGGAGAAGCTGGCTCAATTGTATATTGAAAAGATAGTTAGTCTACATGGTATTCCTTCAAGTATCGTGTCAGACAGAGATCCGAGGTTTACATCTAAGTTCTGGGAAGGTTTGCAGAAAGCTTTGGGTACTAAGCTGAGATTGAGTTCTGCTTATCATCCGCAGACTGATGGACAGACTGAGAGGACGATTCAGTCATTAGAGGATTTGTTGCGGGCTTGTGTGTTGGAAAAAGGAGGTACTTGGGATAGTTATCTGCCTTTGATTGAGTTTACCTACAACAACAGTTATCATTCGAGTATCGGTATGGCTCCGTTTGAGGCTTCGTATGGTAGGAGATGTAGGACGCCGTTGTGTTGGTACGAATCTGGTGAGAGTGCTGTGATTGGTCCAGAAATTGTACAACAGACTACAGAGAAGATTAAAATGATTCAGGAGAAGATGAAGGCTTCTCAGAGTCGTCAGAAGAGTTATCATGACAAGAGGAGGAAAACACTTGAGTTTCAAGAGGGAGATCATGTGTTTATGAGAGTTACTCCTATGACAGGGATTGGTCGGGCGTTGAAGTCCAAGAAGTTGACTCCGCGTTTTATCGGACCGTTCCAAATTTCTGAAAGAGTGGGGGAAGTGGCTTATCGTATCGCTTTACCGCCGATGCTTGCAAATTTACATGATGTATTTCATGTGTCTCAATTGAGGAAATACATTTCAGATCCGTCCCATGTGATCCAAGTAGATGATGTACAGGTGAAAGACAACTTGACGGTTGAGACTTTAACTGTGAGGATTGAGGATCGAAGGCTGAAGCAATTGCGAGGCAAAGAAATAGCTTTGGTCAGAGTAGCTTGGGGAGGACCAGCTGAAGGGAATGTTACCTGGGAGCTAGAGAGTCAGATGAAGGACTCTTATCCAGAACTTTTTACCTGAGGCATGTTTTCGAGGACGAAAACTCTTTTAGTGGGGGAGAGTTGTAACATCCGTATAATTTTAATATTAATTTAATTGGAATATTGAATTAATAATTAGAATTATTGGGATTTTATGAAAATAATAAATAAATAATGGTTTATGGCATTTGGGCCATGTGAGTAAATAGTAAAAGAAGGAGGGTGATTTTATAATCCTTTTACTAAATTATTATTATTATTTTCATAAAGCATTTGGGATTTGGGAAAGGAAGAAAGAACGTGAAAGAACAAAGGGTTGAGAACACGAAGAACGTGAAGGAGAACTGTAGAGGGAGAGACCAAGGATCAAGAACTCTTGTCTAAGGTAAGGGGAGACTCTCCATTTAATCTCTATTATCGTGTTATGGATAGTAATGTTGATTAGGAGTATTGTTTGGATAATTGATCCTATATTCTGAAATTTCCTCTGTGTTCATCATTGAATTTGGACTGTTAACCCCTAATAACTGATAGATTTAGGGTATGATGAATGAAATTGATTATGGGATCTTATACTATGGTTATGGACGAATTCGTATACTGTTTAGATGCAATTTTTCTGGTTTTTAGACTCAAAATCATGGACTGGTATGAGTGAGAACGAATGGGTTTTGGACTGTTACGAATTCTGCAGGTTCTGGGCATTTTCTGGTGTTTCGCGTATGAAACAGTGCCATACGCGTATGGAATGAGGTCATACGCGTATGGGGGACACTCCCAATGGGCTATACGCGTATGATACGCAGTTGCCTGTCCCAAATACAATGTACTGGTGTTTTGCGTATGGGAGCGTATGGGGATGCTCATACGCGTATGGGAATTTGGAAAGAGGAAAATTAGTCTGGTGATACGCGTATGGCAAGGCTGATACGCGTATGGGTTGGTTTCTAGGCCATTTTGAGTTCTGGTGAAATGCGTATGATACGCGTATGAGACATAGTGATACGCGTATGGATGCGTATGGGCAACAGGATACGCGTATGGACGCTGTATGTGCAAATTTCTGTTTTTTGTGATTTTTCCGGAAAGTTCGATGATGTGTAACTTTCGATTGGTATGCCTGTTAGTATACTGTTTGGTACTGTGTAAACCTTGCGACGTGATTCTGTGGTTTACTGATGATTGATTATATTGAATGATGTGATGTATATATGAACATGCTTAGTATTGATGATGATGATGAAATGAGTATAGATGATGCTACTCATAGAAAGGTAATGATGAGAGTATGTTATATATATGTTGCATGCATTCATAAACATGGGCCGAATCCTATATGATGAGAGGATTCAGCGAGGGGCAGAATTCCCATTGTGAGGAATTTGTGCTGGCAGGGCCGTATCTGGATGATGATAGATCGGTCGGTGGATGATTTCCACTGGTGATGATTGGTACCACATGCATAATGTCAGTTTCATACATGTGCATGATTTGTTTATAGCATGATTGTGTATGTTATGTGTTGACTGTCTGTTTATCTGTGGATATGTGAATGGTGATTTGTCTGAATATGGAACGATTGGGTGAATGATATAACTATGATATGTTAATATTTATGATGTGATAACATTGGTTAACTGTGATGAGACTCACCCTTACTTGTTGACATTTTCAGATTGAGGATAGCGGCACGACTTGGTGAGGATTAGCTCATAAGTCGGTTTTTAGTTACAGTGTCGGTGTCATGCTCTGGTAGATGTAACACTGGGAACACATTTGTTTTGAGTTGGTTATAACTCTAATTGGTTTTGTTGATTGAGTCAGATACATTAATGATGAATGTTGACTCTGTGTTTTAATTCCACTGTGTAAAACATGATTTTATTCATTGGGTTATAATTTCAGTTGTTTCAGTGAATGCATGATATGTACCGACGTATGTTTTCTTCATTTTATGAAACTGTGATGCCTCTCTACATGTTACTCTGATTTAATAATTATTATTTGCCGCGGGTTATTAGAGGGGTGTTACATATATAATCTTCCTTTACCTTTGGTTGACCTGAGCTAAAAAGACTTGTTCAAAGTGATTAATTATGGCCACTTGGTAGACGAGGATGAGGTTCCACCTCCAGAATAGGCTGAAGCGTCTCATAACGATGGTGCACAGACTTAGTAGGAAGGCGACAATGTGGCATAGGAAATTCCCAAGGAAAGCACTGATCACTTAAAAAATGTTCCATATGAACAACAACGTCCTAAGGAAAGCCAATGATTTTAGGTTTTAGTTATTTTTGCCTTTGTGGATTTTTTGTAATTGCATCCCAATGGCGTCCTTCTTTAGAGATTTGTGGTCTAGGATTTTGAACTCCTTGAGAGGTTCATTCTTTTGCTGATGTTGTTGGACGTGAAGGAAATTATTCTCCAAAGTTTGATTATGGCGACGTAAGTCGTCCATGTCAGCGCACATTTTTTCCATGGCATTCTCATCACTGTCACACTCACTATTCGTCGGAGTTTCTACCTTCTTATTCACCATGATGGACAAAAGAGTTGGACACGAGGATGGAAAACTAATCGAATATCGTGATGTTGGCCCATAATAGTTTTACCGGGCCCCCACAACGGATGCCAATTTTACTTGCTAATAGTACATTACGTGATAACCTTTTGTAACATAGGACTGTGGGAGGTTTTTAAGGTTGTTGTGGTGTTAGAGTCAACACACGCAAGGATGATGAGAGACTCTATATATGGTGTTTTTGAAGTGAATCAAATGTCCCTCTCAATCTCAGGGTTGAGGTATTTATATAAATCTCCTGGGCCTATGGGTAGCAAACAGGCTCAGCCCGTTGGGCATATGCCCGTTTTGCCCGCATTTCAGTGCGAGACATGCCTAAATACTGCGGGAAAGGTGTTTTCCGCCCCTACTTGGACCTGGATCTTAGACTCCAAGAAAGTAATACTCACTCTCAAGAGCATGAGAAACAGACAATCACCTCCCATATTATTTTGGATAGCGTAGTTTCTTCATTTTGACTTTCTTTCTCATACCGTTATGGATAAGGATGCATCATTTCCATAATTTTATAGAAAAGCAAATGATATTAAAAATAGGCGCCATAATCAAATGATGAATGCTCGTTCCAATAATCGAACAGCTAAAAAATTTGACATAGATGATTACACGATATTTTTTAGTGAACTTCCTATACGCCGCCTCTAGCGGTTAAATTTAGTAAAATGAAAAAGAAATCTAAAATATAAAATAATTTAAAAGTAAAATTTACAAAAAATTTTTTATTATGTAAAATGTAAACAGTCAATTCCGTCGCATTATTTTATATGTGATTAAAATAAAAATTAAATTTCTTTTAACTTCTATAATTAACTCAAAGACATCTCAATTAAATTCTTATGAAAAAATCCATAATTTTTATGTTGACTTCCACCCTCTTCCCAAAAATTTCAATAACACAAATTATTTAACTTGGGTGAAATAATGAATCATCCAAGAGTCAGAAAATAAAAATCTTGAATAAAAATATTAAATTCTTGAGATAATCTTTTCCCCCCTCAAGTGACTATATATTGACCATATTCAATTAACTAATAGCACTAATTACATTTTCCATTTTTCTTCCTACCATCAATTTATGCATATCACAATCACTCCTTCACATGCTCATCTTATACTGCTGTATCTGATTCATCAACCTTCGATTTCCGCTTAATCAAAAAAGCGCGACGATGAATCGCTTAAAGGATGGTTGGCGCTACATATCCAAATCCAATATCAAGAAGCTTCTCGATTTTCGTTTTCACTCAAACATTGTTCATAACCACCGATTTGGAACCGAAGTGGATCATCAATTGAACAGGGACTTTTTCGTCAAACTCTGGGTTTCTGATAGCAGAATGCGAAACCCTAGAGGTAAGAAATTGATCAAATCTCGAGGTATTGATCTTGATCCTAGATGG